>NW_028093120.1:5349004-5527772 GCF_014824575.4 Sturnira hondurensis
TTATATATATATAATATATAATATATATATATATATATATATATATATATATATATATATATATATAAAAGAAAGAAGAAGTCAGTCCAAATGTTGCCTCTGGAAACTGGATTCTTTCACAGAGTCATGGGAAATGCATTTCGGGGACCTACACATAGGAGAGGACCTGAGGCATAGTGGTAAGATTTACTGGAGCAGAAACCAAGTCTCCCCAGGTGCCCAATGTTTCATCAACGACCAGGTGGCTCAGCTCCTTCTTTGTGTGGAAGAAGTCTGGTGCCTGGTGAGCACAGGTGTCCACCAGGAGGTTCAGGGTCCAGAAGTGCCATGCACGCCATCACCGTGGGCTCTGGTACCCCAGCACAGACTCTGCTCCTGGCTGCGCTCTGGCCCTCCTGGCTGTGCTCTGGCCCGTCAGTGCCACCCTTCAGCCCGAGTGCAGCTGCTACGGGGAGACAATGGTGCGGACAAACGAAATGGGGCCTGGGCCTTTTCAAGCTTTCATTTTATCTCCTTGGGTGTGGGAGAGAGCAGACTTTCTTTTACACTGAACAAATTTCTTCCTAATTTTTACTCTGTGGCCTTGTGTTGAGTTCTCACCATATCCAACCCTTATTCTGAATCTTTTGGGGTTCTGTGCCTTTATCTTGCCCAATTTTTTCCAGATATTTCCAGGCTAGATTCCTCCTTTTTATGTCACCATTTCGGTTCCTACTGTGCAAGCCTCAAAATTTTGCCTCCTGCTTCTACTGCACATGCCTCAGCGGGGGAATTTCCCCTTTATTGTTTCTCCCTCCCCTGGGGTAATCCCAGCTAATAGCTGATTGTTCTCCAGGGAGATTGAAAAAGCATTTTTCCAGTCCACTCTGGGGGACAGAAGGATGTTAATCCCTTTAGCGAGGCAATGCAGCTATCCCAGGCTTAGATAGTTTAGCTCCCTTCTCTTTTGTTAATAATTAACCAGCTGTCTGCTGTAACCCAAACTCTAGTGGCGTATCAAATAAAACTGCAACAGCCACTTCTATTATGTTTCAGGTTGCAGGAGTAGGTTGATGCACCAGTGAAATGTGTATTTCAGGATCTTAGAAGAGAGAAAAGGACAAAAGTACTAATTAATTTTAAATCTGTACATTTCTGGAATGAAGACTACACAGGACGATATGTTAATCCTAAAGGTCAACCTCATTTTCACTGAACTTTTAAAAGTGTTTAATAGTGTTGTAATTTTTCACCTTCCTATAAGACTCAAGGTCCATTTTTAACAAAGGTCTCGAACGAGCCCAAGTGCAAACTCAGGTATCATGTTTTTACTTTTAAAAAGTGCAGTGCGAGCAGCTCCTGAGGTCCCAGGCCTCATTTACATACCCTTGCTGCCCGAGTGGCACTGCAGAGAAACCACCATAAATCATCTCTTGGCTGTTTACAATTAACTTGATGTTCCATACCTGTCCTCCTCTATGTTTCTTAGGCTGTTTCTTTTTATATCTGATTTTTGAGGTCACTCATGGTTTGAGGTGAAATACTCAAGCTTAATATTAAAATATTGCTATGTGATATTCCAGTGTAAGTTTTAATAACACAATACAAGGTCACCTTTTCCTCAAGTTTTAAAATTAACTGTCAAAAAAGTGTTAAAAGAAAAATAACCTGTAACTTTCTAACCCTTTTAAATATGAAAAGATATTAAATGGGTTTATTGCATAATTTCTTGAAGGGTGAAACATTTCTACTATTACTGTGTGTTTTCCCAGCAGTGCTTTATCTTATTTATTGTTACTTTGGAAGTGATTTCAGCCTTCACCAGAGTCTTTTATTACTACTTCGCTGATTTTCAGTAGAACGAGAGAAAAAATCACCTTGTTTGATAATTTTCAGAATAGCTATTCTTCCAGACGGGAATCTGCGGATCCTAAATGCTTCTAAATCAGATGAGGGAAAGTACGTTTGCCAAGGGGAAAACGTGTTTGGTTCTGCTGAAATCATAGCTTCAGTATCTGTAAAAGGTAAGAAAATGTAGCTAAATAGCTCATAAGCAAAATTTCATGGACTTATCAGAAAGCGACTAAAAGTAATATACCTGTACATGTATTATCACATATGTGTGATCATGCTCCTGTTAATAAAATACATTGTAAAAATAGAACATAGCCAAATTGTCCCTTTCCATTATTTAGGGGACCATAAACAGATCATATGCCTTAGTGGTAGAAATTTAAATACTTTTCTTTGAACAAAATACATGAGAGAATGAAGACAACTGTGTGAAGGTTTAGTCACTGTCTCAAAATTTAAAAGAAGGCTAGCAGTATAAAAATATTTTTCCTCTACCAAGATTAATTTTAGCATTAATCAGTCATCTTCTTTTATTGCCATTTCAAGAAAGGACTTGGGGTAGAAAGGTAGAAGAAGCAGTACATGAATGTTATGAGTTGGACTGTGCATCAGATAAACTCGTGGACCAGAATTGCTCTTTGATGTTTGCATTAATGTAGTTTTTTCTATAAAGTCATTGAATTATTTTTTAAAATATTACTGCTTAATATTACTGCTTAAATATTTCTGTTAGTTTTCTATTTCTAAAGTGAACTAGAACTCAAGCCTAGAACCTTTAAGACTACATGTCACTGTTTAACGGTAAGAAAATTCCATATCTTAGACATTCTCTTCAATTGGCACACAAATATTTCTCACAGTTGAACTATATACTTCATTAATTTTTTCATCTGTGCATTTTTATAATGAATCATACTTTGGCCATAAAAATATAAAAAAATGTTCATTTGTGTCTGTCTTTAGAAATAGAAAAATAAAATAGCCAGCGCTCTGATATTGTAGAGAAGAGGCAAACACCAATGGAAGGAGCACAATTTGAAAGACGTCCTCCTTCCAGCACACGCTACAGGAATCAAACACAGTTTCCTACTCAGCCTGTGTCTTACTGCCTCTGTGTGCTCAGCAATAAGGCAACGTTGGATCCAAAGACTTGTTTTGTAATAACAAAAATGTTTTCTGTTAATCATGAATTAAATGGAGTATTTCCTTATTCTGAATATTCTAATTCAGGCAAATTTAAACTACACTATGACATGATTGTGTTCTCTGATGAAGCCAGAACCTAGACTGCCACATGGAATATCTGACTTCTGACATGGTAACCTTTGGAGTGGCATTCCTGTCCTAGGATTGCCCTTTCCGCTCAGTGACTATGTAGAAGGACACAGGCTGTTAAAGGATTTTATTGGGTGGCCAAGAATGGTGCTTCGTCAGATTATGCTATTATCAACAACAGAGCTAGGATGGAAAAATTGGGCTAATTTTTAAATCATTTGTGTCAGTTTTCTTCAGGTAGCTACAATCAGGAATCCACTCAAAATTTTGATGTGATCCTTTATCTACTCCATCACTTCTCCACTCTATTCAAAATAAGATATCATATTGCAGTTATTTGTTCACCATTTTGTTTAATTTTACAGTTGATATACAATACTATATTAGTTTCATATGTACAACAGTGAGTAGGCATTTATATAATTTACAAAGCAGATCATTGTCTTAAATAGCCCTTAGAGGTACAGCTCATAGTAGTCTTTATTGTTTCAAAGTTTCTGTAAATTCTGTAAAAATGTATGTGTTTTTAAAATTTTAACTGAATCGTAGAGTAATTAAAAGCAACATTTTTTTCTCAGAAATATTTGCATTCACTACTTTGCCAATCTTTTCAGATCTCGAACCATTCATAATCAATCAAAAGTGACATTTTATAATCAGCCAGAGATGCTTCTTCTACTTTTTTTCCACTCATAAGAAGGGTCATAGAGTATAAAGCAAATACAAGGTGTTTTAGTAGTAGTATTATATTTTGCATCTCTGTTAAAATAGTAATTTGAGGGGAGGTACTTTCTCTAATTGTTAAAAAAGGGAACTCACCTGAATTCTCCCTCTTTAGACATGAAGCTTTTTTACTGTAAAAATCCCTTTATTCACACTTGATTATTGAAGGTGGACAAGGATGCTATGCCTTCTTTTTTGAATTTTTCTCCTTCCAGAATGCCAAAAGCTCCTTCTAGTTATGTTGTCTCTCATCTTTCTTTTTGTCCAACTTGACTTCTTAATAGGAACATGGACTTTTAAATTATCACTCCCCTACAGAAGCACAGTGAAATGTCCTAGCATACAAAAATGTAAGGGTTTAATTAATAATATTTTGTTTTAAATATTTATTTTTTAGAGAGAGAGGAAGGGGAAAAAAGAGAAGGAGAGAAATATCGATGTGCGATTGGTTGCCTCTCCCACACCCCCAACAAAGACCTGGTCCACAACCTAGGCTTCTGCCCTGACCAGGAACCAAATCAGCATACTCTTCATTTGCAGGACAATACCCAAATCACTGAGCCACACCAGTCAGGGCTAATAATAGTTTATTAAAAAATGTGTGTCTGGAAGAATTTATTGCATAGATTCCTTGCTTAAGTTTTTCTCTATTATTTAGCACATAGAATGCAAGAAAATACAGTATGTTATGTTAATTAATGCATTTTCATTTCTATAGAACCTACAAGAATAGAACTTACTCCTAAAAGAACAGAGTTAACAGTAGGAGAAAGCATTGTTCTTAATTGCAAAGCAATTCACGATGCTAGTTTGGATGTCACTTTCTACTGGACGCTAAAAGGACAGCCCATCGACTTCGAGAAAGAAGGTGGACATTTTGAAAGCATCAGGGCCGTAAGTTAATCCATTTTTTAAATTTTTTGAGTAATAGTAATTTTAGAAAGTTAGGTTCGAATGTAAAAACTTTCTTATCTATGAAGTGTTCAAGAAGCATAGGAAAAAATTTATTTGATTTAAATGATTATGTTCTTTCTTTTTTTATATATTAGGTCACACTGAAAGTAATAATTATTTTAAAACCCCCAGTAAGAAAGCGGTAATACTTTATTATGGAAGTATGGTTTTTTTGCCACTTTTATTTACTTGATTAATATTGTCAGTATTTCCATGTTTCTTCTCAAAAGTTATATTGCTACATAAATGGCTACTATTAGGTAAAGCATTCTTATTAGTAATTATGATACAATACATTGGTGAGATAACCTGCCTGTCCTACTGCTCAAAAAAAGGTAATTTTTGGAAATTTTAAAATTTCTCACCGGCTGTAGAGCTAAACACGCAACCCATATCAAAAAGATACAATATAGCCTTAGATAAGCATTCACAAGCATACTCATTTCTTGCCCACTAAATATTTTCTTTGTAATATCTTCTTTTATTTTACATCTCTACATAGCAACCAACTAAATGGAGGGGAAAATCTTTTGAATCAAATACTGTAGAATTGTCACAGTGTCTCAACTCAAAAGAGAAGTGAAAAAACACCTTTTCCCCCAATTGTCTCCTTTAAGACATAAAAGGGAAACATTATAAGGAAAGAGAAAGATGGGTAGAATTAGGGTGGGAGAGAGAGACTTGGGCTGCAATATCCCATGTATTTGCTAAAGAGATAGATCCAAATATAATTTTTACCTACCAACCCAATTTAAAATGCTGTCATGTGCTGATTAAAATAAGTTTGTTTTTTTCTAAACACTTTGGGAAACAATGAAACACTATAACTATAATAAGCCCAAACATATAAAACTCAGTTTGGATTCAATTTTATTATAAAGGTAACGTGATACCGTGAATAAGTCCTAGACCCAAAATCAGGAAATTTCTGGGTCAGTTTCCAGTTCAATCCCTAGGCAGCTGTGTAACAAAAAGCCAGTCAACCACTGGACCCACGTGGATATTAATGTCATAAAGAAGTTAAGTGAACAAGTTAGACCAGATAATTTCTAAGATCCTTTCTCACCCCTGAAATTGATAAATTTATATTAGAAGACTAAAACATGAGCTCTCTTTGTTATATTTGCCAATGTAAACAAAATAAAACATTTCATTCCAAATGATTATTTTCATCCTGTTTTACTTTGAAATAAATGGAAGAGACTATATAAATAAAAACAGTTACCAACTACTTGTCCACAGTCCATTAAATAAATTAATTTTAATTATTAATGATTTTGTGCAAAATATTTAAGTCAAATTAAACTCATTTTTTCTAATTTGTCAATTCTCTTTTTTCTTTACCTTGAGTTGATACAAAGATTATCAATTTTCACAATCTTGTTGCAAAACAGAATCAGAAAAAATATCATGCAAAAATATTACTTTTGAAAATAAAATATTTAGCATCCAAAATATATCTTCTTGGGATTATCCATAAACATTCATTTTGAATATTGTTTTTCCTCTATATAAGTGGGCCCCTTCTTTATGTTAAAATACCAATAGAGAAATTAAGTGTCCTGGTCAAATTATATGAATTCTTGTTTTTGTGTCTTAGACATTACCAGTTTAGTTTGATGCCCTTCGTTTGTATCAGTAAACACCTTTAATTCCTTTGATAAAGTCAGCAGTTAATAGCACCTGCTACCTTCCTTTTTACATGCATTCTGTTCTTGCCCTTGAGAAGTACAAAATTGGCTCCTTACTCCCTGTTAACCCACATTGTTACAAGCCATGTTAAAATTAAGCTCTGGATTGTGGACAGAAATAATAAACTACAAAATAGAAAATTAAAGCAAATTATCATATTGGGAAGTAAGAAAATATGTTGGTTTAGGGTAATGTAGGTAGGGCTTCCCATTTGTAGTATATTTGTAATGATTAATAGAAATACATATGTACTGTTAAAATTTGAAATTTCAACAGTGTAAGGTGTCAAAGAAATTGTCTAGCCCTTTTCCCCACTTTGCTCAAACTCTGAGTGGATTCTGGATGGCTTCAAGGACATACACTGGAGACAATTCCATTTCCTGGCATTGAAAAGGCAGAGAGCAAAAAGGGCCAAGCAGTCTATCTCTCTCCTGCCCTTCTCCTTGTGAAATAACATCTGAGAAATTACATGTTTTAGCAGAAGGAATGAAAGTGTTGTATAGAAGAGAGATTGGAAAGGCTCTGAACTTGTGGTTCCCTTCTGTTTGAGAGGCCACCTGAAGACTCCAGGGATAAGAGGGGCAGGACAGTGTTCAGGAGAGTTCCAAGCAAGGTTTTAAAGGACAGCCACTGGAGATGCTCCAGGGGGTATAGACTGCCCAGCAGAGTAAGAAAACCAAGCAGAATTCAGGGCAGTAAGCAGGACCATAGTGTGCCTTTGACTGGAGTCCTCTCTAGATTAACTGCTCTGGGACCTAACCCACCAGTGGGTGGGTGATTGCATGAGACTGAATCAGAAGAGAAAGGAGGGTGTATTTTTTAAGCACATTCACACTGCAGAGTGTCAAATGCAGCAACCAAATCTATGACCAAAAAAAAAAGTTACTGGTGGTGTTGATATTTAGCATCTTGCAGATGACAAAATACAGCTTAATGAAGTTCTCTACCGCTCCATTAGTTGTACTGGTGTCTTATATACAGCCTTTCATGTGTAGATAACACTCTGGGCAAATTTTGTGTGTGCAGCTTTTATAATATCTACATACAATGTGTGTTGTTCTGTTTTAAATAAAAGAGTGCTTTTGGACTGCATTTTCGAGAGAGTGAATAGGTAAACATATAACCACATTACATCAAAAATAATACCCATTGCTTTAAGATTTAAATGAAAACATAATAAAATGCTTCTTTTTCTCTTACCTTCTTTACCTAGTCCATGTTTCACCAACCCAGTGATATGACTGATGTGGGGTCAATCTATTAATGGAGCCACTGTTAAAAGGGACTAAGCTCTCCATTAGTCCACAAACATTTGATCCACTTCACCCAATCACTTTTTTTGGGCAATGATATGAATTAACTGCATGAGACAAATTAGATTTCGATTTTAATTGAGTTTTACAAGCTAAGTGCTATGGGGCATCCCAAGTAAAAGGCATGATCCTTCACCCCTAAGAGAGCACAAAGTAAGGGGAGAGGCTAGTGGTATGCTTTTACTGTGTAATCAACGGGAGAACTCTACACACCACTGGCAGGAGGAATTGGTATTTGAGCTGGACCTGAATAGGCAAGATTTTGCCAGGTGGCTAGGAGGAGAAACTGCATTTCAGATGAAGCAGGTAGGTTAAGCAAGACAGAAAGGCAGAAGAGGTTAGAGCATGTTCCAGACCAGTGAGGAAACCATGGCTCTCACAGCACCCTGAGGGCACGTAGTAGACAATAAGTCAGTATTTGCTGAATAAATTTAAAGGGAAGAAGCAGAGGTCTCACCAACAAGTAAAAGACACCAATTTCTGAGCCAAGGATTTGGGGCTGTATTTTGAAGGGAGCGATGTGATTCAGATTTGTTTTTTAAGCAGATAGTTCTAACAGCTGTGTGGCGCAGGGATCGAACATTCACTTCAGACTGGTTAAGCAGAGATTACAGTGCGGAAGTTGACCAACAGGGGTTTTGGACCTAAATAACCATCCTTTTATCAAATAAAGCATTTACAATTATATTTTGACACAAATGTGTATGATGGCCAGAGGTCTGTGAGAATCTCTTAGTATCTCAGGACATCTGAACAGCACCTAAACATAAATGGCCATGTGGCCCCCAAAGCCACAGACTTCATGGAGGACTGGTGATTCATTGTTTTCCAAAGATGTGAAATCCCTAATTATTTGTTTGTGATGTAGGCGAGTTTTAATCCTTAAAATACGTGAACAGTTACACAGAATATCATGGAAGCCCAGTTTTTTCTGTTTTTTGGGGGGGGGCAGAGAAAACAAAATGTTTGCCATCAGGATGGTCAGCTAAAGAACAGCCTTTTCTGTTGTGACCTCTCCCAAAATGTTAAATTGAAATTAAATGAGCAGCCAAATCAAAATGCATTATTTTAATGGTCCTTCATATGTACCCAAATCTCTAGTTTTTACAATACACTTAAGGAAGGTAGAGTAGAGATATGTGACCTTATTTTTTAAATGAGGACATTAAAGCATAAGACTTTTCCAGGCCATGGGAATACTAAAGTGGTTTAACAAAATTAATACAATGTGATTTTTAAACTATGTTGTTTGCTCTTCTTTATAAAGCCTATCCTCTCCATATTCATGGGCCATTATGTGTTCAGCCCTTGTCTGTAAACTGTGGGAAATATAAGTAGAAGAAAGACTTGGTTTTAGTCTTAGATAAATTTTAAAATTACATAGAATATTAATAATTCAAGGAAAATATGACCATAAGAGCAATTACTAAATTACTGTAGCCAAATAGTGTTGAAGGCCAGAAAAAAAGATTAATAGGAATTATTTGCATTGTGGAGGGAAACATAAAAAGAAATTAATTGAGCATCTACCGTATGCCAAGTACTCAGCTAAAAAAGTATTTATGCAATAGTTCATCCATTTCTTTTTTTAAAGATTTTATTTATTTATTTTTAGAGAGAGGAAAAGGGAGAGAGGCATATCAATGTGTGGTTGCCTCTCGCATGGCCCCCACTGGGAACCTGGCCCACAGCCCAGGCATGTACCCTGAGTGGGAATCGAACCTGCGACACTTCGGTTCACAGTCTGCACTCAGTCCACTGAGCTACACCAGCCAGGGCCCAATTTCTTATAATTATGGTATCAAGTAGTATTGGGGGAAAGAGGTGCTACCCAACCTAGACCCCAGAGGATGGATACAGCATTAGGATAGGGAAAAACTAAAGAGAAAGGTAAACTAAGATGGGAAAAGATACTGTCTCAGGGTTGTGAGGGATCTTGGAGGTTATGGAGTTTGTCCTAAATTGATACGGTTCCTAATCAGTATCACGAGTGTCTGCTATAATCCCTTCGGTGATGAGAAACTCACTCCTTTAAAGTAGTCCATTCCATTGCCAAGCAGATCTGAATGTCAGGAAGTTAGAAAGTAGGAGTAATTGTGATAGTCTTTATATCAAGTGTAGGAATTATAAAGGAACATGCCTGATTTATATGCATGACATGTTCTGTGTAGCACTAGGTAAATAAAAAGGGGCCAGAGTATAAACTAATATGCTAAGGATTTTACTTTAGCGAAGAAGGGTTCTGGCCTATGTCCATCTTCCTGGTACTTCTATTTCTAGTTCATCTGATTTGGAATTCAATTTCATTTCCTGAGCAATAAAAGTCTCAGCATAAAAGACTACTATGCTGAACTGGCACCATTCTCTTTCCTGGTGGATAACTGTTAATGTTTTAAAAATTAATATAATTATTGGACATGCTGCAAGGGTTTACTGAGGCACAAAGCTCTGAGGAGCTCGTGAGCATCTGCTGCATCCTCTTCCTCATCACATCAGCAGATGTGAGTTTTGGAGGTACTTCACAACTAATCAGCAAGCATACCAAAAAGGTAGACGATCATTAGCTCTAACAAAGGCATACATTCTCTTTGGCTCGTTCTACTCACTAGTAATATCCATACTTTCCAGTACTGTGGCCTCCTGGCCTCTGTTCCCTACCATCTCCCTGGCTGGCACAGTGCTTGCCTTTCCTCATCACTTGATTTGATGCCTCCCCGATCTTTGTCTCGCTCTGAATCTTGACAACCTGGTAACTGGCCAACTTCCTGTTTTCTGAAGTGATGTTGTGACTGCCACGTAATTGCTTTATAACAGCTGTCTCCGAGTCTTTCACCTAACTTAACAGAAGTCATTCAAACGGGACTGAATAGTAGAGCACCAACCAACCAAAGCTGGAGGTCTAGAAAGGAGAGATGTTACCCTCAAGGCTTTGGAATTTTCAGATCATTGCAGGAAAGTGAGCCACATCCATTTTCCCCGCCTGTCCCGTGTTACAGAGTGTGCGTATGCCCCACTGCCTTCTCAAAATAGCCGTATTTCCCGCAGTGATAAGCAACGCCCATTTTTTAAGATATGTGTAGATTTCACGTGGTCATATGATCGTGACCAAAATATGGCATTAAATTCTGTGATTCTATGACATTATTATAAGCTAAATTATAGAGTCCCTAATAGCAAAGGCTAATATGACATTTTATGTACCATCACTTTGCACGGTGAAGGTCCACAAAATAGCCACTCAGTCAATGTTTGTTGAATTTTTTTAAAAAACCTTGATAATGAAACATTTTCTGTCTAGTCAATTACAGCATTATTTCAGAGGTTTTAGTATAATTAAATACTACATAAAATTCTCTTAAAGCTCATTGTTGTAAAGTGGTTTTTCCTTGCCATGTTTCGTAAAATTAGAACTGAATGACAGGTAACTGCCTTGGATGACATTTGAGACAGCCTATTATTGGCAGACCCTTCCTTAATTTCCGAGGGTGTCATCTGAGTAACCTGTGGACCACAGTACCTTCAGGATCGCAGCTGAACATCAACACCATGTTGATTACCCTCCTCCATTTTTACTCTAATTGACCGATGGTCCCAGAAGCAAAATCTGGAGTCTCCTCTTCACTTTTTGCAGTTTGTCAAATGTAGTAAAATCAAGGAATGCCTCCAAAGTTATCACATCTAAAAAGACAGGCTTAGCCATCCAATCACACAGTCCTCACTTTGTTTATTTAAAGAGAGTACTGCAAAATGAACCTTCTTGGTGTGGTACATTCTGTGGTAGGGATACAAAGCTTTTTTATTCATTTAGAAGCTCCATTTTTGGTAGATGTTATATCTTGACAATATATTTACATGGCATTATGGATTATTATGAGAATTACTACATTCAATAAAATATTTTGTAGTGTAGAACTACAGGTTGGTTGATTTGTTGGCTTATTTATTTATTTAGAGGTAAAATAAACCTTCTTAATAAAGAAAGACTATTTCAGTGTGGGCTGTATCGGGAAAAATCAGATCAATAGCTGTGTTCTGTGATCTCTGAGGGGGTAAAACTATTGTACTTCCCAGAGCTTTTTATCAGAACCAGTTAGACGTTTCAGGTTATTGGACTGGAAAAGAGGGGATGAGAAATAGAAATTAGTCCTTACCTCTTAGCAGCATTTGCTTTCCTAGGCTGTAAACTCCAGAAATTAAGATGTGCTTATCCGTGTAGAACTCCTTACTTTTTCCCTTTGGAGGTTTTGTTTTTCTCAAAAATTATTTTTGCATTTCATATGTATATATTAACTCAGACTGGATTTCTACTATCCTGCATTCTCTTTCCATTGGTTGTTTTGAATACAACCAAAGGATAGATTTAATCTGGAAGAACTGCCTGCTTCTTTGGAAATAGGACCATTGGTAGTCCCCAGTAGGTTTTTGCAACTGTTGTTATTGTTTTTAACCTTGACCATAAAGTCTATGAGATTTATTTCAGTGATGTTCATTAAACCAAATTCTCACCTAAGTCATTTTCAATAGTGAATTACTTACTTAGACTTATTACTCTTTCTAATATGTGTGGCAACTTCTAATAAATATTTCCCTGCAAAATAAAACTCCAAATATCTTGAGTTTCAGTTCAGAATTGCCATTGCATTTATTCATTATTGCTCTGAATTTCTATGAATTATCCTGCAACTGTACATTGAAGAATAATCAGTAGCTCTTGACTCTAGAACTGCTCCCTTATCCCAATCTGACAAACTTATTTTTATAAAATGGCACCAATTTTTATAAGTTACAGATGTGCTAAACACTTTAGAATAAATAAATGAACGAATGCATAATGTCAAGCCCACTCTTTAAATTATAAAGTTGTAATTTTCTGCTTGTATCAAATGTCCAAGTGAGGTTACCGAAATGAGTATCTGAATTATTTTCAGAGCCTAGTGCTCTTTTCCCAATGTTCCAATTTTGCCCACAATCAGTGTTTGCTTTTATTTATTTCTTAAGAGGCTTCTATTCAAATCTTGGTAATGTTTAAAAATGTTTCTATCTCCCTCTTCTTTTCTTATACTCTTCTCCCTTTTATCATTCTTCCTGAGTTATGGGCCTATTCAAATTTATTAAATTAGGAAGGATATAACTAAGTGTGTCAGTTCCAAATGAGGACACCATAGGTCATTGTAGTAGATGCCCTGGTGTGTTACCAGATTCCCCTTCCACGACTAAGGCATTCCTCCCCCCAAGCCACTAATAGTATTGGTGGCTAACAGCTCTCAGCCGAGTCCCTCTCTGGAAATCGCTCTCCAGCCAATGAAAGTTCTCTGGCCCAAGCTAAGTCTTAACCCCTGGCCTGTGCCCAAGGGTACGGGGAATGAATGCATAGGGATGGTGACAAAGATCAAGTCCCTTGCTTTGAAGTAAAACAATTCTGAAGGGTCAGCGTAGCTTCCGTGTTCCCTGGAGGGAAAGCTGAGGCCTTTACCGTGACTGCATGAGTTAAACATGTTCTGTGCTCTGCTCCACTTTCTTCATTCTTCCCACAAATGTTGTTCCTCATGGCATGCATCAAAGAGTCTCCAAGTCAGACTGTTTCTCTGAAACTCTGGCCTCAGACAGTCATAATGGCACAAGCCACCACAGAGAAAGCACTGGAAAGAAGCACAAGTAATAATAACAAATAATCATAGCTCTCACCCACTGGGTGCCCACTGGATATTTGGCAATGTGCTGAACTCTTCAAATGTTACTTCATGTGCTTCCCACAAATAGCCTGTGATGTAGGAATTGCTTTTGTGTCTGTTGAAAAGTTTCATTTTTAGCAGAAGAAAAAGAAGTTCAGAACGATGAACAATTTCCCCAACTTCAACAGTAGTCATATAGGAGGGTCAGTATTCAAACTCATTTTGAAACCCAACGTGACACTCTCTCAGTGTCTTTTATCAAACCTAGGGCATATGTAGAAATATTGACGAGGTGACATTTTAAATTCCGTACTTTCTCAATAAGTTTAATATTAAACGATATAATCTTGTGAACAATAGATGAATATTCTTCATCCATTATAGAATGTGGGGCCAATTATTTTCAATCTGGTAAGATTTTCATCTATTCATCAAAACCACTGACACCTATGAAGTTTATACTATGATTACGTGGTTACATTTGCATTATACAACTTCCTTTTTCTGATATTTATAAACTTTACTATTATGAGAAATCTCCTTTCTCTTTGCCAAAAATGTTCACTACATATATTTTTACTGTTGATTTCTTTTTTGTTAAATATTTGACTGTTATTCTGTTACAGTTGCCCCCTCTTTGCCCTACCCCACCCAGTCCACCCCACCCCCATGGTCATTCCCCACCCTGTTGTCCATCTCAAAGGCCGCCCTACAACTCACGGTCTTCAACATCTAGTTAATCACTTCATAATAAATTTGAAGTTTCATTATTAAATTAAGATCTAGGCTAAAATACATAAATAGAATTTTACATCATAAAGAGAGCTTTTGCCCTTTCTCTCTTGTATTATTTCCTTTGATTTCCACAGTGACTTTGTGAGGCAGGCAAATTACATGTAAGTGAAGAAACTGAGCCCCAAGAAAGAAGCGGGGTGAAGGGTCTCACTGCTGAGGTGCTGAGCAACACAGACACACTCACTACACAGCCACCGTTGTCATCTAAGCTTCTTTGAGCTTAAAACTTCCCCACCATGAATGATGTTCCAAGTCTGGCCCCATGTCTCAAGGCAAGCTAGATCTAAAACTAGCTGTAACTCTTCACTGTGCCTTTTTGANCCCTTAAACTGAGCCCCAAGAAAGAAGCGGGGTGAAGGGTCTCACTGCTGAGGTGCTGAGCAACACAGACACACTCACTACACAGCCACCGTTGTCATCTAAGCTTCTTTGAGCTTAAAACTTCCCCACCATGAATGATGTTCCAAGTCTGGCCCCATGTCTCAAGGCAAGCTAGATCTAAAACTAGCTGTAACTCTTCACTGTGCCTTTTTGAAAATCAGAGATGTAAAAATGGTTGTTTCTTCTCTGCTTTCTCACCTCTTTAGCAGGACAGTGCAACCTATTTTTACCTTACTTACTTGATCACTGTTAAAACATTAAAATCATATCTTCTGTAGCATCAAATCAACAAACTATTTTTTAAATCCTCCTGTGAAAGTTACTGAGGATGAATTGAAAAACATGTCAAAATATCCTACTCCATACACTTGCCTCCTCAGGTGTTCTGTGGGTGAGTTTTCCCATTATTTAAAGCTTGCTTTGCTGGCTGCTGTATTTGTTCATTTTATTGTAAGTGAACCCCTTTTATCAACTTGCCTTTTTAGTCTTTAAGATGGATGTCTCCAAATGGGCATGGGATGCAGTGTTACATTGCTTTTACTGCTGAAGATGAGGCAAAGCATGTAGAGTGCAAAGGTCTCAACAGCTATTCCGATGGAAATGGTCAGTTTCCATCTCTGAGATATTTACAATTGTATCTGTTCATACCCAGTTTGTTACTTACAGTTTTGCTGGTCTCACTTCAGTTTCTGGCCACAAAATTCAGCTTTTGATTTGGATAGCTGGTGGATAGGGTTTCAGATTCTGTCTTTTTCCTCCCCCTCAGATCACCCGGTGCTTCCTATATTCCTTTCTTATCCCTCCACCGAGGCAAGATCAAATTCTACTATAAATATTGCATGATTCTTTCCCTTCTAATCTTCACATTTCCAGAAATTAGGAACATGCTTATTTTTCTGAATTCAACACAGTACCTGCTACATACCAAAGACCAAATAAATATTTGTAGAGTTACTAAAGGAAATAATGAAGGTACGTGTATACAAGCTAAACACTATCCATTTAGAGTAGGCACTTAGAAATAAATGTTTACTATAACATCTAATAACTTTTAATTTTTTGTTAATTGAGGAAAGGTTCTAACATCTGTTTTAATTATAGAGAATGATATCAGTGATGGGTAGCTTTATTCATTTTTTCTTTACAAGAAATTTAAATATTTTTGATATTGTGCTAAAAGAAATTATTTTCTCTGGAAATAATAATCATAGGAGTTTTTAGTAAAAGAAAAAAGATAAACGAGATTTGAGCTATCATGTTGAAGCAATGCTGATATATTGTGTTGGGTTTCTGTCATTTTAAAAAGAATTCCCAACATATATATCTGTGTATCCAAGGGATATAATTTAACCTGCAGAGTGATGAAATGCATAGCATAATAAGGTCCTTAACAGTATAATTTTTTACTTTGTAGGAGTTGTATAAATAAGAAGATTTTGTTCTTTAGTTTTTTAAAGAAAGCCTTGGTAAATAAAAGGCTGTCCTTATTCTCTAATACCACATCAGGTTTATGATTTTATAAGCAAACATTATTCAGTTTTACATTTTGACATACTTTTGATATGTAAGTATTGTGTTTTAGACTGACTCCTATATTATTTCCCAAATGATTGTCAAAGAGCTAGGTTTTTTATAGGCCATTATGTTAAAGACATCTTTGAAATTCTACCTTTATTTTTCAATTTCTCTTTCTGCATCTGTTTTGTATTAAATTCTAAAGAGTGCCTAAGTGTTATGATGTCTTTAGCTTTAGCTTTAGCTTTCAAAATCCTCTTCATGGTTTCCTTTATAGACTATTTTTATCACATTATAACATAAAAGTGACTTTAGGAGTCTAGAATTAATAAATCAGTAGGTAGTCCCTCAAAGATGTTTTCTTTCTTAGAAAAGGAGGAAGAGGGAATTTTGGAACTAACTATTGGGCTATTATCATTCACTTTCTTTCTTTATCTAGTATACCTTATATACGAGAAGTAGAACAGATCAATTTAGAGAATTTGGAAGCATGATACCATTTTCTTTAATGAATAATTAATGTCTGTACAGAGTATTTATCAGTATACAACAGATGAACTCTGAATATAGCTCAGTTCCACAAAGATTTATTGAGCAACTATATGCTAGGCAGCTTACCAGGAACTGAGGCTTCTGTAGTCATCAATACCACACTCTGTGAAGGGTAAATGAACACACCTAAAAAGCACCTCCTTTCTGAAGCCTAGTTGTACAGAGGAACAGACTTATAAACTGNATAATTAATGTCTGTACAGAGTATTTATCAGTATACAACAGATGAATTCTGAATACAGCTCAGTTCCACAAAGATTTATTGAGCAACTATATGCTAGGCAGCTTACCAGGAACTGAGGCTTCTGTAGTCATCAATACCACACTCTGTGAAGGGTAAATGAACACACCTAAAAAGCACCTCCTTTCTGAAGCCTAGTTGTACAGAGGAACAGACTTATAAACTGATATGTGGCGAGAGCAATGGTAGAAGTATGTTTAGGGAACTCAGTCCAAGTTATGCATCATCCAATCTGTAAAAGGAGAGCATACTTCTTAAACCAAACGATACCTAAGCTTGTTCTTAAAGGAGAATAAAGAATATTGCAGGCAAAGGAGGAAGAGGAAGCAGAGGTGGGAAATATATTCTAGGTGGAGAATGGGCATCAGAAAAATACAAAAGGTACTGAGGTTTTGTCTATCAAAACCCAATAACAGATGGTGATCTTATAATTAAAGCAAACCTAATCTATTATTATAGTAATTCTGTTTTAAGGGAAGTTTCTCGTATCACCTATTAAAGTTAATGACCATGACTATGCTTGGTTCCAATTATAGCAAGTAACCTATTCCTAACAAAAGTAAAATTGCTGGATTTTTCCAAATCAAATCCAGCGATAAATTACATGTTGCTTAGGATATGTGTTTTACATAAATTCACATGTTGCTTGGAGCTCACTGTGGGGTATATAAAAAAGAAACTAACTACTACAATGTTAAGATTCACTATTTAGGATCATTAAGATGTTTTCCTGAGAAGTAATATGTGAAGATTTTTTGAGGAGACTAAAAAAATCTAATTATCCCAGAAGCAATTCTAAGAACCCAATGCACTTATGGAAAACAGGGGCTAAAACCAACATTTCTGCTTTCTTCCACATTTATTTCTTTATCACATTACGTATTTGTGAGAACAGGAATCATACCAGTCTTGCTAAACATTGCTTCTATCTGGCATTATGCCTGGCAGATTTTTTTGCTAAATAGAGTATTTGCTTAATATGTACACAAACTAGTAGAATTTTATACTGTTATACATAGTCACTTTCTTGTTTCCTTGCCCATGTGCTAAATCACCACAACAAAAAAATAGTAATATATTAACATCAATATCAGGAAATATTTTAATATATCACTTTCAAAAAAATTAATGGTTACCTATAATGTATATTAGTGCTATATCAGGGTGAGGAACAGACGGTTGAGTAAAGTATGATCTCTCTTCAAGAACTCTTAATCTAGACGGGATTTTAATAACTATTTAATGTGATATGTTATAGTATTGAGATATTATACTGTTGAGAAAAAAAACTCTGGAGAAAAAACTTGAATTATTAACCAAGTATATCATTAGCAAAAAGACTGTTCTTAGAATGAATGTTCAATTTAATTCAACTAAGTTCATTACTAGAGGTTATTAATCAACTAGTAGAAGGTAAGGTAATAATCTAACTGATAGTTGTTTAATTACCCTAAAATTAAACCATTTCTCATTGTACATTTTATACATCTCTAAAACCAAAATAATTAACCATTTTGAAACAAAACTAGCCAAAATAACTTAGAATGCATTAATTTTAAAGATTCAACATTGTACTAAATAGTTTAAGGATATCATATCAATAAGCCTAATTGAAACTATAAAATACTATATTTTATCCTGTTTAAGATCTGATAGCTCCACAAATAAATACAGCCTAATGACAACATTTGTTTTAAAATAGTTATTAACTATATTAACAGCATTTCCTAAAGGCATTTCTGAAACCTGCACTTAGTTGCCACTGTCCGTGATTTAAATAGTAAGAAACACTGAAAGACTTTCGGCTTTTCCTACGCAGGGACCTGGGACATGCTCTGTTCACTGCGCCCATCACATCGGTGATGATTCAGGACAGGGTATTGCAAAGTCCCTGGTTTTTAGAGTAACTTTAGTTAGTGTCAAAGATGCAAGTATTTCAATAAGAATGTTTCCATTTGCCTTTAAGAATAATCAGGCAACACAAATAAAGAATCTTTTTTTTTTTACCTTTTTTGTGTGTTTTACTGAAATTGCTGTTTCCAACCACATTTAGCCTCATAGCAAAATTCTGACTGGAATAATCCATTGCTCTGTGTTATTTTTCCACATTTTAGATGTTGAGATATAAATATCTTCAGAGTGGAAGAAACTTTGCAGCTTAGATTCAATGAATACCCTTTTCTTTGTGCATCATTTTTTCCTATGAGTAAGTGCAGGAAAGAAAATGAGGATTAGTTATGTTAGATATATAGTGGTGACTATTAATAATAATCTATAAACATAGATAGTCTATATCAATTTCTGCTGAAAAACAAACCACCCCAATACTTAGTGGTTTAAATATTTGTTTAGTTTATAATTCTTTGAGTTGGCTACTTGGGCTGGAATCATCTGGATTGTAACTACCTGTGTCAGCAAGACTCACTCATGTGTGACAGTCACCTGACAGCCAACTTCGAGGACCCACAGTTGGGCAGCAGCTGGCCAGTGGTTGAGGTGACAGGGGCAAATGGACCACATGTTTCTTGTCTCCACCAGGCTAGTCCAGACTTGTTCACATGATATATCAGGAGTCCCAGATCCAAGGGCAGGAGCATCATGATCCTTTAGGCCTAGGCTCAAACTTGCCTTATTTTATGTCACTTCTGTCACATTCTACTGGTTAAAGCAAGTCATAAGGCCATGCCAGGTTCAAAGGGAAGGGAAACCTCCTTTTGAGAGGAACTGAAAAGTACTATGACCATTCTGCAATCTACCAGCAACAGTTCTCTGTCAAAATGGTTTTGTTTCTCTAAATTGCAAACCTCATGCCGGAATCCACACATTTCTCATTCAGCCATGCTTGTAATTGCTGTGAGAGTATGCTTTATAATGCAAAGTGAACTCTGCAAAATTTCTGACCCAATTCTATGGGTCAGTAATTTGAGTTAGGCGTGGTTGTTTTTCCACTGGTCTATGTTGGACTCATTCATGCATCTGCAGGTCAGTTGTTTGGAAGGTGGCAGCTGAGATGGTGTTGCTCTGCTCTAAGCCATCTCTCATCCCACAGCAGGCTAGTCCCAGATAGGCCACATGGTTTGTACAGGTTTCCAAAATAGCACTCCCCAGTGCACACCCCATTTTGGAAGCATATGTTTGCTCCATGTTGGCTAATGTCTGGGTGACTGATGCCATCACTTAGAGTGGTGCAGTGAGTGTGGGAGGGGGTAAACCAAAAGCGGGTCCCAGAAGGCATGAAAATCTTTGGGGCCATTATCGCAACAACCCCACCACACAATTTAAGTAATTATCAGTGTCAACTGGTCCTTCACTTCAGTTATAATATCAATTTTAAGACTAAACTAAAGCTAAATTATGGAATAGAGTGAGCATTTGGAAAAATAAACATTTGCATAACACTAAAACTCAACATGGGCAGTCCTGGCAACACAAGCTATGTCAACTGCTTTGACTACATTAACTAATCACTATCTGAATTGACCCTATTTTATTGAATTAAGTGAAAATAGTCAAAGCCCTTGATCTGGTTATACAAAGTCATTGTTCCACTTTATAAAAATTTGTGTCCTTTTTTCAAAATATTGGGGCATTTTAATCATTTTACTTATTAATAGAAAATTGGAAATAGTTATAAAACATATTAACAGAGAAACATTAATTATTTACTTAGAAATGAATAAATTAATTGATTTCAGAAAAATAGCACATTCTGAAGACCGTTATATTTTCTACTTTATCTATCAATCTAAATTAATCAATGTTAAATGTCTCTTCCAAAAATTGGTTCTAGTGGTTTCTGTGCTTTAGGTTTATTTTGATAGGAAGAAAAGCACATATATGTATCAATGAACTGATAAAAAGAGATTCTAGATATACCTGAAATAAACATGAAATATACTGAATATTCCATACCCAAGTGGATCCATAGGTTTGTTTAGCTACACAAGCTGATTAGTGTATCATATGTGCAGTTGATGATAAACACTTACCTTTGTGTTTCTTAGGTGGTAGCCATATTTATGAGCTCTAAATCAGTCAGCTTTTTATTTTCTCACAATAATGTAGGTAGATTTTTTTCTATTGACATAACTAATAAAAGCTTATTGTAGATCATTTGAACATACGAAAACTAGAAAGAGAGTGAAAATCCCTTGGAATCACTTTACCTAGATATAATCGCCATTAGCTTTGTAATTGTATTGTCATGCATCTCTTCGAGCACACATAGACGCATTACAGAAGTGCATACTATCACCCATGCTACTTTTACGAGGATGCCTTTCTCCCACTTTTAAGCATTTTAAGATCCTAATGTATGTCCTTCTGTATTTTCTCTGCTATTTTGTAATCCTGGGCAGATTTATATATGTACAGGAATATTTTTGTCATTATTTTTAAAATATTGAACATATTTTGCATACTTTTTCTGCATCTCATTATTCTCATTCAATAATCCTGAAAATTATTTTATGTCACCTGATATATCTCTAATTCATTCTTCTCAATGGATGTATAGTCCACAGTATAACTATACCTCTATTTAACCATTACCTTATTAAACATATGAGCTTTGTTTTCTGCTTTGAGAGATTTATGAAAAGTGCTATGGAAAACAGCTCTAAATATCTGCATCCATGTGTATCAACAACTTTACTTCTATGAGATCAATTCCCAAAAGTGGGTTTCAGGGTAAAAGAATAAAAAAGCTACTTGTAATCCAAATAGATGTTGCCAATTTTTTTTTCAGGAAATGATATAATATTACTAGGTAGCATCATTATATAGTAAAAGATTAGGTGATTGGATGGGGAGGAAGTGTCAAGAGTTTTCCATGTGGGCACAGCTTTGGCCCTAACCGGCATGACTTTCTTCGATTCATTTTATCTCAGCTCTCATCTGCAAAGTAGAGTGTAGGGTAGATGACTCCTAATGACCCTATCTAATTCGAAATTTCTATGATTATAAATGTTATGTTCAAAGGCTGAATCCCAGGAAACCCTCCAAATACGGTGTCCAATAATAGTGAAGTTATTTTAATATTTCTTAGTGAACACTGACCATTTTTTAAGGAGAAAGCATTCATAGCTCCCAAATCACATTCTTCTCTGTTAGTATTGCATAACTGCTTCATTCATGGAAGATATTCCAAAGTCTCATGATGTCCTTAGAATTGGAAAAAATTTTAATGCAGAAGAAATTCCAAACTGGAAAAATAATCTCAAATCAGAATTCTTGACTATGCATGAGGATATATTTGTATGTATAATATCTTTACCAATGATAAAATGTTCCTCTAAAGCTGAACAAGGATTTCCTCTTTAAAAGCAATAAATATCTTGTAAATGGAACAATGTTCTTTTTTTCTGGGTGAGAAATTAGCATCCCGTATTTTGTGTAACCAAACACACAAAAAATTCAAAACAATGAAAACTTTAAACCCTACCAATATGAAATCTTAGGAAAATATATATTTGCCTATTCAAATTTATTAAATTAGGAAGGATATAACTAATTGTGTCAGTTCCAAATGAGGACACCATAGGTCATTGTAGTAGATGCCATGGTGTGTTACCAGATTCCCCTTCCACGACTAAGGCATTTCTTGGTGTCAGTGTCAATTCAAAGATGCACTGCTTTGTTGAGTCTTGTAAATATGTTTTTAAAATATCAGAGCTGTATTACAGAATGAGGAGGGGTAGTAGAATATGGCTTCAGAGATGATTTTTCAATCTCAGGCTGAGTAAATTCTGATTTTTATAAATACCATATTTTTTGGACTGTAAGACACACCTAAGTTTTAGAGGAGAAAAATAGGAAAAAAATTTTTGAAGCAAAAAATGTAGTAAAATATTTAATAACATAATATTTCACCAATATAAGTGTAAAGCTATATTCAGACTATAAGATGCACCCCCATTTCCCCCCAAATTTGGGAGGAACATGCATCTTATAATCCAAAAAATATAGTAATTGTTTTTTTCATTGAGTTACAAAGCCTTGTTATTAATGAGTTTTCTGTAGCAAAGTGTCTTGACTCACTTTCAAAATGTAAGCTGAATTTGACTGAGAGTTCTTGACCTTGAACTTTTCATAGTTGCCTTTTGATTGACACATTATTCAACTTGACCTTCTGTTTGAACTTCTGTTTGAATCTTCATTGGAGGATTTCTGTTATAGCCTACAACCTAAGCAGTATTTTGAACAGTCTTTTCTGACATTGACATGTTTGAATTCCCTAAATTCTTAGTGTTTTGATGTTGAAGAGACTCTTCATGACTGAATAACAGTGCTTATATGAATGGGATGACCCAAATTTCCTTCTTTATTCAGGAACTTGTTTCTAAGTATTAGTAACTATCAATTAGGCTTGGCAAAAAAAATTTGGTATTTGGTCTTGAAGCACTTGATTGAAATAGTGCAGCTCCTTGTTGAAGATTCCACTTGTTAAAATGTTTACTAACATTGCAAGTGGAATGTAACTACCTAAAATTTTTGAATTTTGAGAAAAAACCTTCAAATAGCCAAATATTTTTGTCAAATTTATATTTAGAAATTTATACACAATTAAATATTCCATTTGAAATAATATATTTTTGCAAAAAGATTAGGTATAAAAGTGTCTTTACCTTCTTGGTTATTTTTCTTTTCAAGTGTCTCTTAACATGCTTATTTCATGGCAAACCATATTCTTTCATATATGTGAAGAGGCCTCTACATGACAGACCCTGTGCTAGCCACTGGGTGTAGCAGAGTTAAACAACAAAAATTGAACTAGAAAAAAATTAAAGATCTTATTGGCTTATTGAATGATTTTTGAATTGGGGAGCATCCATCCCCCCCCAAAAGAAAGAAGCTCTGAAGAGCTGTACAAAATGGAAGACTTTTATAGACAAAAGGAAGGAAAGAGTGGATTGTTTCTGTGTTAGATAGCCTGCCTAGCAGGGATGGAAGCGGGCTATGAGGCAAATTAGCTCACGAGTGCTGTCCAGGAAGATTACAGTCTTGGGGGAAGCTGAATCCGTGACTGGTACAAGTGTTAAGTCTAAGTTTGATGATTTTGGCTTAGCACAAGGGACTCCCTTTGGGACCTGTTGTCTCTTTTTAAATAGTAGTGAACCGACTATCATCTTTATAAGAAAGAAGTGCAAATATGGTTGTCACTCACAAGATTAAATTCTAGTTAAAAATGCGTTTAGGTGATATTTATCCAAGGGATACAAATGATTTTTTCAGTTGTTTTATTTATTTATTTTTTCAGTTGTTTGTTTCAGCTCAAGAAGATGAAATGAGAAATATTTATTTTTCAACCCAGCAAGTTCTGAGTTGGAAGATTTCCTCCAAATTCTTTCTAAAAATGATGGTCCTTTTTTTTAAAAAAATCTCAGGTCACTCTTCTCATATAATATCACAAACAACTAAAAGTCAGTACTCAGCACTTTCATTATCTCTATATATCTCCTTAATCACATTCACGAGTTCAGTAGGAACCTTTTCTATCTTCCACCTTGCCACAGACAAGAGTGTTACTTTTTTTTTTGCCAGTTCGTCAGTCTGGTATCTTTTTTTCCAGCTTCCAATTACAATCTCCTCAATGTTTTTTTCAGCCTTCAGGAACAGTTTCTCTGGGTTTTCCCCATCTTGGACTGAGGGCCTGGTTGCTGTAGGAAAATGCCTACATTCTACAATTCAATGCCTACATTGAAATTCTATTGCAAAAGAGGTTTGTTTTTACACTTCGCTGTAAGTGGCTATGCACTTGGGATCTTTACTCTGGGGACATACTTTATTTGGTAGCAGCCTGGATTTGATGTTTTCTGAGGCCATTTCTTAGGTTACTTGACCTTGACCACTTGGTGAGATGGAGATAAGAAGTATTTTTGTTTTTAAATCCAGAGTTCTGGCTTTAGATTCTCTTTGCATTCTGCTAGACATATGAGTGATTCTCTGTTTTCAGCTCATCTCTCTGTATTTATTCTTACACACAGCTAAAAGAAACCCATTGGCACTTTCAATTTTCTTGCTGAAAATATCCTTAGGCAAATTTAATTTATTCACTGTGGATAATGTGTTGTTTACATCATCTCAGGCAGCAGTGTAGTCAGACCTTCCTACACTACAGAAAAGGTCACCTTTTCTTGAGTCTCCAACAGCAGTTTTCTCACTGTTTCTCAAGCTTCTTGAAGTTCCAGTCAAGATGGCAGAGTAGGGAAATTCTGCACCTACCTCCTCCCATGACATCAAAATTACAACCAAATTATAGAAAAATCACCCTTGATAACCATCTAAAGACTAATTGAAATAAGTCTAATAACTAAGGGTATAAAGAAAAAGCCATGCTGAAACTGAAAGGGGGTGAACTGGGGTGGCCTCACACCCACCTGTTGCAATTGAGAATAAGGGGTCTCTCTCAGCTGCAAGTGTCCCCCGCGGAGTGAGCAGTCTCAGCTCAACACCAGGCTCCTCAAGTCACAGCCAATGTGGGGAATAAGAGCACAAATAACATCTGGCTATCAAAATCAGTGGAGATTCCATCCTTCCAAGTGAAACAGAAGGCTACTGGAAACCCAGATGTCTTCTTAAAGGGCCAGTGCACAAAATCTCACTCATAGGCGCTCACCTTGGCACTCACCACTCCAGTGAAGGGACAGCAGCTCAGGGAGCACCAGAGTCACACAGGGAGAAGCTGAGTTGTGTGGCTACAGGGTGAGGGCAAGGAGGACAGCTGCCATTGTCCCTGTGTTGAGCAACCCTCCCACGTGGCCAACACACACCATTCTTCCTCCTGTGTTGAGACCTCCCCCTACACAGCCAAATCTGAATCTTCATTAGCCTAATTGATTCCAAAAGCTCCTCCCTGATGACTCCCTGAAAACCTGCCCACCACAAAGGTCTGCAGGCCCCAGCCAGGTTGTGGCTGGCCTCTGTGTACCCTGAAACTTTTGCAAAAGTCTCTAGGGCTCTAATTACCTCCCAGCACATCCCTACGAGTATTACACCATTACACTAGGGGTCAGGCTTCAGTCTATGAGTTTTGGAGGGACACGAACTTTCATTCTATAGCAGAGCCCTTCCACCTTGGTCACCTATGTGAGTCTTAGATAAAGGAATGTCCATGTGCCTCTCCATTAGGGAAGAGAGAGCCAATGTACATATGATTATACATGAGACATCTTTCAAGAATCAGGGCACAAACATGCCACCTAACTCTGCCATCTGCTGACTGACACATTAAATATCCTTTCTAGTCCTGTGTGTATGCTTGGGAAAGGAAAACACTAATGTGATATACATGGCATGTTGCCATTCATTCAGTGTTCTTCATATATCCAATTTTTTTCCATCTAGGAAGTAAGTATAATTTAATATTTGTATTTATAAATTTATCACACTAAAATTTAATTATAATTGGTCCTGTATATGCTTTCTTTGAACTACTTTTTAGTGCCTAATTTTTATTATGACCAAGATGGTGGACTGATATCATGAATGATTTCTATTCATAACTTTGTGCTTATAATGTTCAATGATCCAGTTTGGATGTACAGCCACCCTGAATTCTCAGAGTCATCAACTCATTTTTCCTCTCTAATCTATGTCATCAAGTAATACTCTTTCTACATTTTTCTTCGTACTTCAAAACACATTATTAGCACACATATTAGAAAGTAAATTCCAAGGTCCTAGTAGTGGGATGTTATAATAATTTGTACCCATTTTTAGTCTTCAGTGCATTGTTGAACATTTTTTTTATTTCCACTCACATTTTATTGGCCAGAAAAATTGTCTGTACTCTAACAAATATTTTTTAAAAAATTGTTAATCAACATTAAGTCTCTATTATTTAGTGTATTTTGATAACATCATTTTCCCAATATTTGAGATACAATAATTACCTTTTATTTCTTTTAACTCTTCTTATTGTTGTTCAAGTACAGTTGTCTCCATTTCCCCCCACTACTCCTCCCCACTGTTGAACATTTTTAATATTTCACCAAAGTAGACATAACTGGTTTTGTCAGATAATATCTTGTATAGTATTTTCTTCACTCATAGCAAAGTCAAGTCTTCCAGTATTTTGTCTAGCATCTTCTTCACTGGCAGCAGTCAGTATTTCTATTTCTGAAGATATGCTCAATTATTTAAGCATCCCTGTTAATATCAGCTACTTTCTTTACAAAACATTAGAACACAGGTCATCACAAATGTAAACCCCATTACATAAAAGCCTAAGAAAGTTATAAAAAGAAACAGAATGTATATATGGATATTATTCCCATATTGTAGGACACTGTAAACAAAGTGTCCTCTGGGGAAAAGACATACTGTTACCAGGAAAATATTTTAAATACACAAGATTTTGTGTCAACACAAATCATATCTAATAATACATACCTCATAACTAATACCCAGCTTTTCATATTAGAAAAGATTTTTAAATTGCTTCTCATAAAATTTATATACCATATTACTTTGCTTTATATAGAAGAATGGTTTATATGTCTGTTGGGGTTGGGGACGTGGGATGTGCCCTATGCGAGCTGCTTGAGAAAGTTAAGCAAACCCAAAATGTGGGCCTGGAAACTGCCATTATCCATGCTTCTGACTGAGTCTCCACATGAATCCACCATTTTCAATTTACTTTGTTGTTCCAGAGACACATTCCCAAAGTATTCTCAGAGCGCTCACTACATCTTGGTGAAAAAAAATACTTTAAGAATAATTTATACTTTTGAAGCATTTTCCAACAGTTCACAAGGGTACGTTGTTTCACTTAATTTTCCTCAATTCCTAAGAAAAATAGTGCAGCTGTTATTATCCAAAAAGAAAGAAAATGGTTTTCCCTTTGTAGCTTGGAAGGTGCTAAACTAAAGCCAGAAATTAGGTGTTCTCATTCTGAGTGCAGGGGTTTTCTCCGAGAGAGAGAGGGGGGATACGTGTATGTAAAGGAAAACTAGGTTCTTAGAAAACTCACTAGAGCTGTGGAAAAAGTTGATATCCAGTTGTCAAAGGAGTGAATACCACTTATAGAAATATCCCTCTTGGCTAAGAGTACAATTACAGTGCCCTTTAACAGATGACATTTATCAGACACTATGGGCCAGACACACTGCTATAAGCTTTACTTGCATTATCACAATGAAGCTGTGACAGAAACTCTGAGCGATAGAGTCATTTTCCCAACTTCAAAATGTAATAAGTGGCACAAAGAAGAAAGGAAGGAAGCCTTTGTGCACCCATTCGCTCACCCAGGAATCATCTGCTGTTTTACTACCTAGCTCAGCTCCAGGAGTGCCCACAGTAGATTTCTAAGTGGACTTGGGGGAGACTTTCAAGAATGCCAAGTGCTAGTTCTGAGACAAGAGTAAAGTGCTATCGAAGCGTAACTAAACAATGTCAGAACTAAGGAAACCTGGGGAGTGTCCAGAAAGGCTTTACCAAGGAGAAGCTTTTTGAGTTGTGCCTAAGGGGAAGGAGAAAGAGCGCCCACAGTAGAGCAGCAGGCTGGGTTTCGGGAAGGATCGCCACGTACAGGGAAGCGTGAGATTAGTGTTGTGGAGGCCCAGGATTCAGTTCCGGGAGGTGAAATCGTGCTCTCAGGGGCCTTCTCTGTTGAAATAAGGACATTGGACTCTATCTCAGGGCAAGAGCCAGCAGACACTTTACATAGAAAAGGTAAATGCCTTTTCTACTTTTAGGAAGTCTTAACTGGCAGTATTATGCTGGGTGAGCAGGACACTTAGTCAAAGTAAAAGTCAATAAAAGAACTGGGCTTGTGAAATGACAACATTCCCTGTATTATTTCAAAGTCATAAAGAAAAGTTTCAAAATCTAGCAACTGTTCTGATGAGACTATGTATGTGGCCAAGATGTAAATGACATAGCCATGTTGCTGGTCTCACAAGGAGTGAACACACACCCTCCTTCTTGAACTGCTTCGCATATTGATCCATTCAACAAATATTTACTGAACTCTCATTATGTGGCGTGCACTGTGCTAAATGCACAACGCTGGAAGCATTGTGGGAATCACTGGTTGTAGGGAGGTTTATTTGAAACCACATGTAACACAATTTGTTCATAAATCCAAAGAAAGCAGCCAAGAAGAGACAAGGATATAAAAAAAAAAAAAACAAGAAAAGAGAGAGGAGAAACTCCTGAGAGAGAAAAAGTGAAAATGAGGTTTAAGCTTAAGGAACCAAGAATCTGCTGTAAGTAACCGTTTCATTAAAAGTGCACTAAATTGCGAAGGTTCTCTCAGGAACTGTGTACTGTGGGCTGAGATTAAGTGTAATGGGCTCCCACATGAATTCCTCTCATTACTTCTCTTGAAAGATCAGTAAATCTACTGAAAGGGTAATTTAGGTTTAGTGTTCACAATTCACTCATTTTACTTTTAATCTTCCCTATTTAAAATTATAAAAATATAATGCAGGTATAATCCAAAAGAGAAGGGACAGGCCCAAAATGAGATGATGTCAATTCCTCAGATAGCCTCCGTATTGATAGATATGCAATAGGCTGTAGACATTTTACTCCTGGTACATTGTGATAGAGCTTCAGCTGTTCTATACAGCATTACACACTATTAATGCGGGAGCCGAGTAAAGGACAGCATGGAACAATAATATGTACCTCACCCTCCTGAACTCCTTAGACTTTGATGCTATTTTTAATGAAGTCTCTTCTTAATCTCATTAAGATTTTCTTTCAATATAATTCAACATAAAGAACGGGTTTAGGGACTCTCGTCCATGACAAAAATAAAATAATGTTGTGGAAGAAAGGGATCTGGAAATTAAATTATTAAAATTATTCAACCACAGGAATATGATTTTACAAACTGTTTTTCAAAAATGTGAACCTGAATAATGACTTATAATCATTACTTTCTCTGCTATTAAACTACCAGCAGTTTGTGATTTTGAAAAAAACAAACAAGCAAGTAAAACAACAACAGCAACAAAACAAGCAAAAAACACCAATCCCAGTCATCCAGGAGCACATTTTGGGCAACGACAAAGTTTTCTCTGACTTTCTAGGCCTCTCTTTGTCTGTTACACTAAACATGGAACCCATTCTGAGCCTGTAATGTGCACACTGATTTCTGATTAATTTAACTGTACATCATTTGGACAGTTTCTTAGAAATCCGGGGAGAAGTGATATTTTCACACCCAAGATGGTCCCATATACATAAAGTGGTAAATGTGTTGAGGCTCATTTATACCTTATTAAATTAAGTTGATTTGAAACTGAATTATGGTTTATAATGTTTATAGTTTGCTTTTCTTTCTTCATATTAAATCAAAAGGTATTAAAGTATAAATTCTCTTTTCAGACTTGAAAGAAGTGATGCAAAATAAGTAGAGATGAGAAAATGAAAGTTAAGAGTAGCAATTTATTTTAAAGAAGTTAGCAGTGCAGGACATTTACTGAACAAATATCACATTTCTTGAAATAATTGTTATGATATTTTAATGCATTCTTACCGTGAAGCATTATCTTGTAAATGACTAAACCAGATCATGTTTTAACAATTATTTCATGAGCGAAACTTCAATAACCTTAGAAGTTCTTATCATAAGACTATTAGGAATGGAAAAAGTAATACCATAAAAAAGTACCACAAAAAATGGTCTAAAACATATCTACAGTGAAGTAACTCATTTATATACTAAGGAATGAATGATAAGGGGTAGAAACAGAATTTCTAGAAATTCCTCTCATTTTCACGATTTCCATGTAACTCATTGGTCTATTTTAAAATAACTATCAACAACTAATCTCTTAAATAGTCAGCACAATACTTCCCTCTAAGAATAACCATATTATTTTCTCAAGGTAATTCAACCATTTTATCAAAAATTAATGATCTCTAACCTGGGGTACTGCTCTACAAGTTGCTTTAACCATTCTTTCATGTGTTCAGCTATTATTGGAGAGAAGTGAGCTCTTTGAATTTGTCATTTCAAGCTGCATGCATCTACTCCCATCCCACTCAATTGTTTTTGATTGCAATGTGGAAACTGAAAAGCATATTAGAGTTTTGCTATCATTATCTGAAAAAAAAGAAAACCCTCATGAGTGAGTGATTGTAAATCCAGATCTTTGCATATTCACAAAAAAGGAGAGACAATACCAAGTAATGAGAAGTTTCTACCCATTGTTCCAGAGTGTAGGTAGGTAGGATCATCACTGATCCCATGAACAGATACATCTAAAAGATACCCTCCCCAGTACTTACAGATCCCTTTGACTGCATTTGTTCTTTAACTATGTTCTAATCAGCTTGCTCCCCACAAGAATCAGGTGTTTTGAGCCCTCTTTGTGTTTTGTAACTGCATTGATTAAGAGACCCTTAGGCTGATGGTGGTCATTATGGGAGAAATAAATCTTTGTTCATGAAGACGCATGGCTTTGGGATCAGTGGCCTTTCACCGAAGCACAGTCTTGTGCTGTTGCCCATGGTGTGGTCACACAGGGAATCATTCAATAAAGCCACACAATAGGATCCTTTGACTGCTATCTTCTGATAATTAATTTTCACACGTTGCTATTCCTTTCAATACTATTTTCTTCCCACAAAAATAGGCCTGTATCTGAAGAGCAAATCAATAATTTTATAGCTCACTAATTATTTTTCCTATTTTTGAAGATATGAAATTGTGTGCATATTTAAATATTTACTAGATATTGTAGCTGCTAAATTATTATATGAAATATTAAATGTTCAAACCCTTTATCGGCAATTGTTGAAACCTAACTTCCGTGTGTTCCTTAAAACAGGGCATGTTTGATTTCTGAATTGTTGTCCTATAAACTGTAATGCCCAAAAAAGGGCCCTTTGACTGAATATGAAAAGTTCCCCTTAAACCACCTTGAACTAGGCAGATTTGCAACATTTTAAACTGGCACTTCATCCCTCTTTCAGCAAGCATCCTCTGCAGATTTAATGATCAGGAACATCCTTCTGATGCATGCTGGGAGATATGGCTGCAGGGTACAGACCACAGCAGACAGTGTGTCAGATGAGGCAGAACTTCTTGTTAGGGGTGAGTATGCTAATAGTGCAGTCTGAAGACATGATCACCATAAATTATCATACAAAGGAATTTAAATGCATGGACTTTGAGCACATCAGTACAGTGCATTTTACTTTCAATTTACAATATATGTCATTTTTGCTTAACTTTTGCCTTTGAAAATATTACATGGAAAACTGCTCCTTAGGAACAGACAAAACCAACAGATCCAACTTCAAGATCCAAAACACCTTTAGTAAAAAGTGGTTACTGGGTGTTTATTCAACTTAATGCCAAACAGAAATTTTAAACAGTTGAGCAACAAAGATTTTTGAACTACAGAGATGAAATTTATTTGTGTGTATGTGTGTTTTTCAAATGCAAAGCTAGTAGAGCCCTCAGGCATGTTTTTTCTCCACCAACTTCTAAATTCTGCTTCCAAAAAACATGAAAACAGCATGCCTAATTTGGCGCCATTTACATCTGTTAAATAACAGGGCTTTTTTTCAGAAGTATGAAAGTGTCAACAGAGTCTTTCTGTGCAGAAATGACAGTTAAGTGGTTTCTAACTATGAACCAGGCTGTCAGATTGTATTACCCTATAAAGCTACATATTATTTGGATTAAGTAAATAACAACAGCACCAATTTCTTTTAGCACATTATTTCTCAGTATGGGAAATGCTGTTCCTAGCATGCATTTTCTTTCCTTCTCTTGCTTGCTTGCTTGCTTTTTGGCTTTTTTGCTTTTTTGCTTTCTTGCTTGCTTGCTTTCTCTCTCTCTTTCTTTTTCTTTCCCTCTTCTTTCTTTCTTTCTTTCTTTCTTCCTTCCTTCCTTCCTTCCTTCCTTCCTTCCTTCCTTCCTTCCTTCCTTCCTTCCTTCCTTCCTTTCTTTCTTTCTTTCTTTCTTTCTTTCTTTCTTTCTTTTTCTTTCTTTCTTTCTTTTTCTTCCTTCCTGCCTTTCTGTCTTCCTTTATTTCTTCTCTTTTTCTTTCTTTTCCTCCCTTTCTTCTTCTTTTTTTCTTTTAGCTTTTTATTAAGATACTGCACAAAGTACCTACAGAAAAATTTACAAAGTATAAGTGTATAAGTGTACAACTCAAAGGAAAATTACAATAAATAAACCATAAATCTACCATTCAAGACAAAAACTAGAACATACCAGAATCCCTCCTAGTGCCTCTCCCTTTTTGACCTTAAACACTAACATTTTGTGTGGTATGAGTATTGCATGCTAAGATGCCTTGCACAATTTCTGCAAACAAAAATTTCACATTCTATAGCAGAAATTTGTATTTTAGATTATCTTATCTCTATTTCTTTGGAGTCTCTGACAATTATAATTTTTTAAGAATTTATCAATATTATAAAAATCTTGAGCAGAAAATATAAGGCACATAATAAGTTCCAACATCTCTTTGTTTTAGTTGTGTGTGTCATCTTAGGCTCATTATTTTGGGTAGTGCGTCCATCATTGGTGCAAGTAAACTGTTGTTTGAAGCACGTGTGTGTCTGGGCGAGTGGCAGCTTGTTCATTTTCTGTGTGCTTATTTCTGTTCAGAAGGTTGTTTGAACTTTTGGACAAATTAATAGCAAGGATGTGTATCTGTGTTCCCTATTATAAAGCATCATTTTTAAAGGCTTATCCTCTTATCATACTCCATTTAGCTAAAATTTTTCCTTTATGCCCTTTGAAGTTACAAGTCTCATGGAACTGCAAACCCCACACTGCAGTCAATTTTATAGAAAATTGCTTTTTTCTTATGCTGCCGTCGGTTTCAAGTTATTTGTATATATTGTATAGCACTTGCCTAGTGATTCATAATGATGCTCCAAAAGTTGGAGCTTTCCAAATGAATAACACAGTTCAGAGGCTGATAACGAGAAACTAGGTATTTTTACACAGCTGTGAGGGGCAAATTTAAGTGGCAAACTAACATTCTGCTTTGTGAGTAAAATTAAACTCAACAGGGTTTAGAACATAATTCAAGTTCAGCTTTTTTGTGTTCTCCTCTTTTAGCCTTTGGCTTTATGCCTGGGAGATGATAAAATGCATACATTTTGGAATTATACTCAAGAGCATTCTCAAACAGGTTGCTATTGTCTGAATATTCATGTAACATTCAGCTCAAACTTTCATTTGAAGTGAATTTGATCAAGTTGCCAATTTTCTATTATATATTTGCATTACTTTTCTAAAACTAGTAAAAAATAGCTTGCGTTTCTGCTTCGTTGCTCTTAGACAGATTTAAAAACTAAACTAAGCTTTCTGGTTCTTTTTATTTTTACCATTCTTTAAAGTTAAGAACTCTCGGTAATTGAAGGAACTCGGATGCTTGACTACCACTGTTTTTAATGCTGGCTTGTTAAGTAAAACTCAAAGTAGTTTTACCCTGACTTTTTTTTCTTCCACTCCTTCATTCGTTGGTTTGTAAAGTTGAGGCGTTCTAATAGTACAGGCCCCACAGCACCAAACCTGGGCATTTGACATGGAGTTTTTCTAACAACAATGGCTAAATTCCAGCAGCAGAACTCCTAAAGCACTCTGACTTAAGCATATGTGACATAAAAACGGGAACGACGAGGACAGCTCTGCCGTCTGTCTTCTTGCAGAATACCACCATTGGGTTGTCTGACCAGTCCACTTTCCTCAAGGCTGAGAGTGAGGAGTATTCTTGGGTGGCTCAGGACATGTTTCTGTAACCCTGCCATTCTATTCCAGTGGAAATTTAGAGAGCCAAAAATTTATATTCTCCTACATTGACAAAGCTACTTTTATCATCTCCCTTTCTATTAGAGATGTCTAATGTGTGCATCTAACCAAATCCTGTAATCCTTTCCCCGGCCTCCCAAGCACAATAGATTGAAGCTCAGCCATGGAGCCCTAAGACCTCGCCATTGCCTATTCAGAACCTGGGTGTTCCTGACTAGTAATGCTCCCTCCCTCTCCCATTCACTCCTTCAATGCTATCTTTCCCCTGCGTGCTTGTTTCCACTATTGCTTTACTTTGCTTGTGAATGTCAGTGCTATGACTCACCACCTCTATTCCACCCTCACACTCCAGAAATTGAATTTTCTCATAAATAATCACCTGAAGCATAAAATTGCTTGCTCTCATATATTTAATATTCAGTGAACCAGCATTATAACAGCACTGTGCATAATTTGGAGAACCATAATAGAAGTAATGAATATGTTAAAAGAAATTATTATCCTGGAATATAAAAAGAAATTAAAGCCACACCTGAACATCTGTGCACAATTTAAGTCACTTACTCAAGTGTGATATAGCGACAATAGAGAAAGTAAGACAAGACTATAGAGAGAACTCTATTATATTCCTCAGGGTAAAGGAGATGGATCGTTAAGATATAACCTCAGTGAGGAGGACACAAAATTTGTGAAGAACTGTTATTCCCAAACAATATGAGAAGTGGTCAAACACATTATAAAAGATGACAAAGAAAGCAGAGTTTGTTCGTTTTATTTTATTTTATAAAATTAATGTTAGAAATGTGTTTCCCAAAGTGAATATAAGGGTAGGGAACTCTCATGGTTTAAATAATAAATGTGTTTAGCTAAGCTGAAGTTACTGGGAACCAGAGCATGAGTTCTGTCAATTCTGCCCAAAGGCAAAGAAAACAATAAATATTTTACTTCATCTTACAAGTTTTTTTTATTCTTATTACTCTGTTTCTTAATGCAAAGCAGTAGGTCAGGGAACTCTTGGGAGAGTCAAAGAAGTAACAATAATTTCTTGGTTCCTTCTGAATGTCCTCTTTTCCCCTAAACTTGGACAATTTTCATCTCTTGAACTACAATGTCTAAGATGAATCTGACTTGTATTAAATTGAACTTGAGAAAAGAGAATTCATCTCATGGTCTAACTTTGTTGAGAGACATCCAACTGCTTTTAAACATTTGCTCCTCCTCCCACCCATTACTTTGTATTCAACCTGGGGTTCAACCTGCCTTTCAATCTTACTGTTTTGAACTTTCCATTGATTCAGTTTCATTCTTTCCAATAAAGATTTTTTTCCTTGAATATTTTACCTTTAATCTCTCCCAATTCACTAAGTCACTTTTCATGACAGAACTAAAACTTCAAGCCTGCATGTTTTCTCAATTAAACACACCAAAAGGTATTTGTTACTTGGCTATTCACCTATTCACTGACCTGTTCGTGGGCACCCGCTCTGTACCAAGCCCTGAGCTTAGCACTTGGTGGCCCTATATCCACTAGTCCACTGGTATGAGAGGTGCCTTTGCAAAAGGGGTGAGAAACAGCAAAAAAGAAAGTTCCTGGGTAACTTTAAGTCTTTCAGGGAAAATAATGAAACCCTAAGAAAAAAACATAAGCATAGCTACAGGACCAGGTATAATACATAATTTGTGAGATCTGGAGCAAAATGAAGACGCTTAGTCCTTCCTCACAACTTGGTAAGGTTCTCAAGACAGGGATAGCAGAGCACTGATCCAAGTACTGGCACTTTCTAAGGTGTGGGCCCTTTGCCAGCCCTGCACTGCTATTAAAGCATGCATTAACATGTGGGAACAAATGGACTTTGGCAAAAGGAGGTGATCCATCACAGCTAAATTGTCTAAGTCACTTTTCTCATTTTTAAAATCAGCCTATCAGAGCCTCCTCACAAGTTTTGCCAGCTTTTTACACAAAATATATTTTTATTATTCAATTCCATGAGCTTATGTTTTGAAAGGATTTATTATATTGAAGTAAATATAATTCACATCTCTATTTTAATTCTCACCAAAACCTTTTATTATCAGGAGGTAGTTGGTGTTACCAAACTAGATAATTTAATTCTAACTAACAGCAAAGAGACTTTCCACGTTAGCTAGGTGTGAGATGTTATGTGTTATTTTGTTTTCAAATATCTGAAAATGACCTAAAGATACCATGATGGAAAACATTTCAGAATCTTTGATTAAATACTGTCCAGATTCTAAGCTGTAATTTCAGTAATTTTCACTAGCAAGAAAGGAAAGTTTAAAATTTTCTGTCTTTTGTTCTCAAATAATGCAAGTATTATTTCTTTCCAAAACAAATATAAAGGGAAACTCAAGCTTAGTGAAATCCTTGAACATATTTCTAATATGTGTTGATCCGAGAATGAAAGTGGTGTTAATGTTCTCCATCTTTACATCTCTCATAGCAGTAGCGTTGTGAACCGCATAGATTCCAAATTAATATAAACATCTATCTTTAGCATCTGGCCACTTCAGAAAGTTCCCAAGCTTTAAAATGCACAGGTATTTAATACAAGTATCTTTTGGGGGATAGATTTTGCTTAGATTTTCTTTCCCATCTTTGATCTAATATGCAGTAACATTATACTAGGAGTTCACACAACCTTCATACGGTGAAGTAATGTCTTGAACTCAAGAGTCTCTAGTGAAAAAGTCAGTAATCACAAAAAGTAAAGCTGTTTTTGCAAGCATGTTGGTGTTTAGGGATCAATGGACAATGACAAGTTTTTTTCAGTGTAATTTTAATCTTAGCTAATATTAATAGCAAATAAATAAAGAATCTATGTTTTAGAGTGGAATTGAAGTTTTTAATTAATACACTTATTTTTACAATAGTAAAAAACCTTAAAATAGAGATACAAAATATCCTCCCTCTTAAAGAAAATCAAATCTCATTTCTGCAATGTCTTAGTGGAATCCTTTGCATCATTTTAGAAATTTTAGATAACTGGTGTCACCAGTATTAGATAAGATTATTTATTTAAATAACATGCCAATCACTTTCTTTTCTAGCTTAAACTTCTTCTAGATTAACTAATCGATTGACACATACAAAATTTATTTTAGACAGTAAACAGCAGTTTCTTTTCTTTTTTTGTTATGCTTTTCATATAGTTGCTTGCTAACCTGTGAAATTTTTTAACAAATGACTAAAAAATAACATTTTTTGTCAATCATATTCATGTCTGGATTCTCTGCACCAACATTTAATTTGGCTCATTGAAGTGACAGTTGACTCGAGTGACCTGCCTGGCTGAAATGATTGAAAATGATAGATAGATGATAGACCCGTTAATCAAAAACAAATGAGTTGTCATTGTATACAGACAACTGATTGACAGAGATGAACTCTCTTGTGTTTTCTTTACTCAACAACTGCTAGAAGCCATGTTCTCTGATATGTACCACTATTTCAGTCAACTGACTTAGATATTCTGGGTTTCTTGACGGGAGCATTTTGCCATTTTGAAACAAGACTCTGAGTTCACTTTTACATTTTGGGAAAAACTCTAGTCAGCTGGGTTTTATGTCATACATATTTTCAAGTCACAAATTATAAGAAAATTACATTTCACTATGTATTTTTTCCCACAGACTTAATCCGTTTTTCTTATATATCCATCCTAACGTAAAAATGACATTTACTACTACTTCACACTTATGTAAACTTGTAGAGATAAGTTCTTGGTGTGTGTGGTTATGTTTTAAATGCTGATTTCATTCATTGTTTAGTGATTGCCTACTGTAGGTGAGGACTGTTCTAATATGCTAGAGGAAGAATTGGTGAGATAGGATGGGGAATAAGTACCTTCTAATGCCATGGAAAAGAGCTTAATTTTTATGCTAAAAAGTATGGATATCCATCAAAGGCTGAAAGCAGGAAAAAGACATGATTGTATAAGCACTTTAAGAAGTTCATTCTTAAAACTGAAGAGGGTGTTTTAATGAAGAGCGATACCCCGTGGCTTGCTAGTAGACCAAGTGGGAGGCTTTAGTAGTAGTCCTAATGAGAAATAAGAAGGGTTTGAAAAAAGGCAATGATAATGGAGATGGAAATAAGTGTACATTCTTAAAAAATAGGGAGGGTGGAGACAGTATCTATAAAACTTGGAAGCAAACTGGCTATAAAAAATGAGAAATAGGAGGCCAAGATGAATACCAGTTGTAATGCTTAATTGTGTATTCATTGGGAATGAGACCATGCATTTTGGTTAGACCAAGGCCATTCCAGGTTAGACTTGGAATGCCAGAGTAATTACTAATGAGGCCCCTTCACACTGAAAATGTTCCTGGTTTAGATGATAAATTATATGGTCACCCTAGTGAAGAATGATTATGCTTTTCATGTAATCTGGAAGCTAAAGAGAAAAATAGTTTGGGGGTAAAGGAACAGTATTTAAGATAAGGCCCTCCAATAAGAGAAAGATCCAATAAGCAAAGAGATTTGTGGTCACTGCAATTGAGATGTGTGTAGATTTGAGCATTATCAGACAGAAATGAAATTACAGAGATAGTGTGGGACGAATGAGATGGGGAAAGGCTCAGACTGGAACCTCCAGAAACACTAACATTGAAGAGGAGGAAGAACATAATGGAATACTCAAAAGCTTTTCCTAAGGAAAACTATTTCTAAGGATAAAGGATGGGCATTTATGATATAGCCCAAGGAAAATACAAGGACCTTTAAAAAAAGAACATAAAAGGAGATTAGGAAGCAACTACCAGGAGGAAAGCTAAGGTAATAAAGTCATCAGGGTAAACTTAAAGAAGAATTTCAGGAAGGAGAAAGTAGGCAATAGTGTCAAATACAAATGAAATATGAACCTAATATATACCATTGGATTGAACAATTTCAAAGTAATTGAGGACCTTAGTAAGGGAGAATTTAGTGGGATGATGGGTATAATAATGAATTACAGTAGGTGGAGGAAGGCAAGCAATAATGTATAATCAGTGGTGCAGTATCTTAAGGGACGCATGGGCTTTGGAGTTAGACAAACCGTTTCACATCCCCACAAGCTCCTACTAGTAATGTGACTTTGGGCAGGTTGTTTAACTTGAACCTTGCTCACTTTTCATTCATTCCACTCAATACTTATTTAGCAAACATTTATAGAGCATATCTATGTGGCAGGCACTGTGCAAAGAACCAGCTAACCATGCAATTCATGTCCTTGACATGAGCACATCTTTTAAAAATATAATACAAGGGGTGCTGCTACAGACATAGGAGCAGCACATTTTGCTTTCTGATCATAAGCTCCATTGAAAATAATAAAAATGCTTATTAAGTTCTTTCTGTATGCTAAGCACTGTGCTAAAGGCTCCATATGAATTATGTGACCTTGTGCATTTAGCATATCGTACAAAAACAATATAAGAGGAGGACTATTGTTAGTTCCGATGTGAAGATAAGGAAGCTAAGGCCTACAGAGATTTAGACTTCTCAAATGTCACCCTAGTAAGTGGAAGAATGGTGAATGGAGCCCAGAAAGATGGACTTCAAAGTGAGCATTTTAAATTAATATACTGCCTCCCATCAACTGCCAGACTGTTTTATTCATCGTTGTGTCCTCTGAACCTACTTAGTTCCTGACACATTACAGTTCTTGAGAGCTACTAATAGATATTTGTGAAAGGGAAGAAGGAAGAAAAGGAAGAAGAAAGGAAAGGGAATGAAGGAAGGAAAGGAGGGAGGGAGGGAGAAAGAGGAGAGAAGAATCTTATAAGAAACAAGGGAATAGAGAAACAAGGTCAGCCTAGGAGTTAGAGAATTGTTATCAAGGAGATGATATATGGGCTGGATTAAAGAACAAGTAGTCATTTGCTAAGCCAAGCAAGAGGACAGAAGGTACTCTACATCAGCTTGCAAATACAGCACTTTTTTACCTCCATCAGCCTGTAAAGATAGGTCTCATGTTCTCTAATCCTTCAAAGTACCTAATCCTTGCCCCATAACCAGTAGACTCAACATTATTGATCATCACATTCTTACACCATGACCTAAGCGATCACTAACCTTACTGACAAGTCTGGACTTCTTCTGACCCCTGTGTTATGCCAGTTATATAAAGTATCAAAATCTAATGACTGTTTTCTCAGGGTATCTTGTGGAGCTTCTTATTTAGATACTAGGCTTTGATAGAAAGGAATCACTGTGGACCAAATGCCACCCGTAATATTAAGCATCAACAGTAATAAATCTCTTCCCCAATGATCTCTTCTTATTCTCCCAATTAAACTTTCTTCCAGTTACCACAATTATGAGATAAGGACAAAACTCCTGATTGCTTTAAAAAGTGATTAACCTTCATTCCATTTCCTTTTACTTTTCTTTCAAGTCTTTGAGAATTCATTGTTTGCCGCCTACTTCTGGATGAATTATGCCAAGGATCATGAAAGCAAAACACTACAAAACAAAACAAAATGGTCTTTTATATTCAGAAGGATGTCCTTAAATTTATGAACATTGCTTAGGCAGAATATTGAAAATACACTTTGTCTGTTCATTTGTTTGTTTGAATTGTTTGAAAAGACCACCCTTCTTTCTCCCTTTTCATAAACTTTACACAGACACAGCCAAAAGCAAACACCAATCCTGTCTAAAACCTGACCATGTTTTAAACCTGAATACATTGCTTTCTGTGACTGTTACTTAGATTGTTTTAGTGTGTCTTTTAGTAATCTGTTTTGATATGAAGCCTAAAATACAGACTTGTAGAGCACATGCATATGACAAGGCCCTTATTTGATAACACAAATTAATTCATCAAGAACCCAAGTTCTAAACAAAAGTTTTGCTGAATGCCAACCCAATGATTGATCACAACTCCAAAGAAGATGATGGAAAATAGGTAAGTTCACTTTAGTCTCTAGCCCAAAATCTTGTTTTATTTCAACCCACGTTCCAAAATACTGAATTCTTAATTATTTTTTACTTTTGTGTAACACCCTACAACACGTAGCCTGGTGTCTGAATGATTCTTCATTGAACAACACAAGAAGCCAGGAGTATTGAACAGAGAGAGGACGAGAGTTGACTGAAAGAAAACTGTACTGCCTTTCATTGCAGATTGGAATTTGTCCTCCCAAACACCTGGCAAAGGTAATGTCTCCGTTTCACTAAGTACTTCTTAATTTGGAATTACAAAGGCAATTAGCTCTCTAATGAGTTGAAGCAACCAAGGTGAAAAGAGAAGGGAATATACTGAACAGATGATGTCTGTTAATGCCAAGATTTTAAAAAGTGACTTATTCTTTGTAAAAAAAAAAAAACTTTCAAATGGAGGATTCAAATGTCTTATTTTTTTAAACTAAAATGTATAGACCTTATTGCTTGATATGTATAGGAAAAATCTAATTTGATCAATTATATGTAAAAATTGGCAGTCATGAGCACATGGGTCTCTACCCTACATTATTGACTGAGTGCATCGGTAGACTTCACATTTGGAAACTTGTGGATTATTGCTGAGATTCCCGCACAAGTGAGGGGGATAGGAAAAATAGTTCCTAGCTTTAAAAAAAGTTTATTAAAAACAGAAAATATCCTGTACAAGATTCAAAGTAGGCAGGCATGGAAAAGCTGAGAGATAAAATTGACTACTGAAAGGTTATTTATTACACTGAGAAAATGAAATTAGAATTATTGGGAAGGGTCTGTATTAGTGCTAGATATGAAAAAGCAAGATCTTTGGGGAACCAGAGCACTTCGCATGGGAACCAGTTTGTAGCTGGTGCTCAGCAAATGTTAGTTGAAGTTTAAGTCCACTTTGAAAATGACTCAAGTTGTTAAAATGTCGGTGATAGTGACCGTTTCACCCAGCCCACACAGTGCAGCATTGCAACAGCAGTCCAGGCCAGAGTTTGAATCTCCCTCTGACTCCAGCTGGACAACCGTAGGCAAGTCATAGTGCCTCATTTGGATTCTTCATTTTTAAGTTGGGGATAATAATGTCTAATGTACAGGTTGAATGGGAGAATGAAATGAAATTTCAAGTGGAAAATTGCTCCTCAGTAAATGGTAGCTATTGTTGTTGATATTCTTAAGTAGAGGGAGAATTTTTGTTTCCCTAATCTTTCAGATTAAGGAGTCGCATCCCTGTTCATGGTATGCAAGGGCAGGAAAAATGGTCTAAATTGATCCTATCTAATTATTCATTGACTGAAATATTCAACAATATTCTGATTTTTGTCCATCTTGTACAAATACAATTTGATAACATATTCTAAAAGTTAGTGGGAGAATTTTGGCTGCTTCTCCTCCTTGGGGTCAAATTGGCATGTCGATAGGCATCACCGTGTTCTCGGCCAGTTTACTGTCATCAGGATAAACTATGAAAACACCATCAGGGCCATCTCAGTATATTAAGTTAACTGAGCCAATGAAGTCTTGCAACACCTTTCTGAAGTGGATTGCTTATATTAACATATATTTATATGCACCAAACATTCTGTGAGGAGGCATCAGTCCTTGAGCAAAGAGCGATAGCTATGTTAGTATGCAAGGGAATTTCCCGTATGTGAAATAACACTGAAGGGCTTCAAATCCAGTTACACAAATTCACCAAAAGAATGACCGAGTCAAAAAAGTTAAATACACAAATCATATTTCCATTCGAGAAAAGATGCGTAGATAAGGCTACAATAGCGAGGTCGTAGTACTAAGTGAGCTGCTTTCAAATTGGTGGCAATCATCACTGTCATCATCAGCTTGATATCACATAAAATGAGCACCAAACATGTATTATTAAATTGACTTAAATCACAGTATTCACTATTTTGACACAAAAATATGCATTCTGTGAAGGTTTGCCTGACACTTGCCATACCTGGTAATAAGCCAGGAAAAAATTAAAGACCAGAAAGCCTTTAAAAACACCAACAAGGACTCTAAAGAATTTGGAAGTACTTATAAAATAAATATTTTGACTTTTAAATGAAACCAATAGTGTAAATGGCTTTTAAGTTCCTCTAGAATTATGTCTTAGATTCTGCAACATTCTAGGTAAAAAATACAAAATTACAAGCAAATAGAATTTTTATAAACCACACAAGTTAATTATCTATATCAAAATGTCAGCTTTCTCATTTCTCTGTATTCTTATTTGGTTAACTTAAGTGTTTATTAATCGCAAAAACTATGGCGTAAAATAAGTCTATTTGAATTACATGTTTTGTTCAGGAGGTTATTGGTTCATATAATTATTTCTTTTGAGCCAACTCAAGAAATACATCTGTTATTAGGAAACTTCACTTGAAATACCTAATCACCCTTTCAAAGACTTTTTATCACCTGATCTGTATGTATCAGTAAATCAAAGCTCACATAATTTGTTACACCTCAGTTCACAGAATGTTAAGTCAAGCTAATAAGCATCATCGTTCAAACCCCACTGAACAAGATAGTCTGCATTACAGACACTCTCCCTGTAATCCATCCATTATAAGGAACATCTGTTACAAATTATCAACCTCCAGGACTGCTCATTTAAGTGCTTTTTCAAGAGCCCACTGTCTTCATTTCTCCAAATGAGTTAGATGGAGGCATCAGAATTGTACCAAGTTCACTGTCACCATGTGACAGCAGTCATCCATCAGTCTGTGCTAAACTCTAATGGTACAGTGCATAACAGTAAATGTCTTAACAGTTGTACAGCAAAACTCCTTGAAGTATAAGCCATCAGCCATCAAGAAAACACCAAGACGGGTTTTTTCTATGATATCTCAGCCACTGCCTGAAAAGTTAAGCACATAGTGAATATTCATTTTTAGGTCCTCGGGGAACTATTGATTTGCTCACTTAATATGAGAAATTAATGATGCCAGATATGTTTGTCGATTTCTGTTCATTTATATAACTATGAAACCTGTCTCTATTCTCAAATAGATGTCTTGTAAAACATGTTGTTGATATCAAGAAAAATTATGAAAGAAAATCTACATGAATTAAAAATAAGTGCAAATTTATATTTTTAGAAATATAAATATATTTGTTCAGAAAAACAAAATATTAAAGAAAGTTTTCTACTGACAGTTTAATCCATAGTATTGTCAAGAGTGTACCAGCCTTTAAGAGAATGGCTTTATAAATGTGTTGCCCTAATGTGTCATTGGAAATAGTTTCAAATTCACTTCATGGTATATTTAGGAAAATAAGTCTCAGGAATATCTATAAATTATTCATAAATGAACAGTGAGACTGAGCAAATGTAAAAGTCCATGTAGTCATTATTTCCTTGATCTTAATCTACATTGCAGAATTATAATTACTCAAATGCAATAAACCCAATATTGAGTTTATAGAAAGCTTTATAGAAATGTGGTACCTTGCATATTTTAGCACCTCATATGGCATTTTCCTAGAGGATTTCTTTAACTCATCTGTTTTTAGAATTTTTGTAATACTTAATAAATTAATATCAGGACGGCATCTGGGCTGCTTAAGATTTTAAATAAACAAACTGATTATATAAAATTATTCTTTCTAGTTTGTACAATAGACCCTAAAATGTCTATTTTCCATTTCAGAAAGATCACCTTTGATGGATGGACAATATCACTTTGATATTGGAATATATATGGAATGTACAACTTCAACTCATTTTGTAATACTATATTAAACACATGTGCCTGTTTAACTACCTCGAATTGTTGGTTAATTTACCTTTCATGTAAGGTTTGTGATAACTGACCAAGAAGTGTTCATATTTACCTAGAAAAGAACACAAGGATTTTTTAATAAACATCTTACACACAGTGATGTAGAGTCTCACACTGGTAATTAAATGCTTCAGCCAAAAATGGCACAAGTCATTTTAGTTCACAGCTCACTGGTCTGGGCCAATCACACAGCACCATCTAACCAAAAGGAGTCAGAGTTCCAAAGACAACTACATGTTCACAAATTACACCTACCACTGATGTGGGGAAGAGGTGGTATAGCTTTTGTTTTTGCTTACAACAGAAGTAGAAGAGTCATCATATTCTCAATAAGACTGCAGCAAGAGACTGATAAACCAAGCATCCTCTGGAACTACCACTGTCATTGAAACTACACTGGCAACATCTACCAACCAACAACAGTATAATAAAGCAACTTTGGAAAAGTGGTTAATCATCACAATTTACATTTGCTACCAAACCTTATTGCAACAAAAAAAATCCCCATGTTTTTAGATTTAAATGGACATTCCTTAAAATCTTCCTACAGTCCCTGAGGGTTTTATCACAGGTGTGCTCTATGGTTTTTCAATGGCTTCTTCCCTTTGACATTTCTCATAGTCATCCAATGGCTTCCAGTCACACACCTAATAAAATCCAATGTATTATCATCGCCTTAAAATCCCTCTGGGATCTGGCACAAGCTGATCTCTCCAACATTATCGTCCTCTGTGTCCTCCCTTCATTTCGTTTCAACCATACTAGAATCCTTTCTGGTCCAAAAATATGCCAAAAAATCATCAAGACTTTGGAAATTTTTCATTGATGTTCTCTGCCTAAAAAAAACAAAAAAAAACTCTTGCCCATAATATGTATGTGGCTGGTTGTCTTCTTCTTAATCTATTTCTCAGCTCCTTAGCTAATGTTTCCTGCCCCTCCTCCACCAATTTGCACCCCATTTATTTTCTTTATTGCACTTATTACTATCTGAAATTATCTCATTCATTTGTTCATTGACTGCTTTCTCCTTTGTAGAAAGTAAAACTCAGAAGGACAGGTAACTTCTTATCTTGTTAACTGCCTTATCTCAGAGCTAGTTTCTCAGTATTGTTAAGCAAGTTTAAATGTATGAATGAATGAATATGTAATCTTTTCCCCAAATAGAGTAATCACATTTTTATGAATCAAGTAAATGAGAAGATTAAGTAGCATATGGAGTAGCAATTAAGAAATAATAATCATAGACATTTAATGTTAAATATACTTTGATGTGATATAACATGGAAATAAGCTAGAGAGGCAGACACAGTGAAATAGGAGGAAAAACTATTTGTTGAATGATGTGGTGGGAAAGGGATTTCAGAATTTACCCAGGGCTGCAATCACAAAATAATTCTTTGACACTCAGGCATTTCTGTATGAGTGTGTACCTTAAATGCTGTTGAGGGGGCTCCAACTCCTGGCAAGCTCATAAATGAGCGCTGTCCACAATGGCCCACCCTCAACAGCCCTGCTCAGCTCCTGTAGACCCTTGCCTATGACTTCTTTTTTGGAGTCAATACATCCCATATGTGTCTTTCTCTTTTTCTGCTGCCTTTTAATTTCCCAGAATTACTGTCTTTTCCAAAGAACCTTGCCTTCCCATTATGTGCCCAAAGTAGGACAGCTTCAGTTTTGTCATTTTTGCCTCAAGCAATAATTCAATCTCAATTTGCTGTAGGACTCACTTGTTCATCTTCTGGCTGCCCAAGGTATTCATGGGGCCTGCCTTCAATACCATATTTCAAATGAGTACATTTTTTTTCTAGAAACCTTACTGACAGTCTCACTTTTGCATCTGTACATAGTAATTGGGAATACAAGGGTGTGGATGATCTTAGCCTTGGTCTTTAATGACACATCTTTGCTCTCTTTGACCTTTCCTAATTCTGCCATTGCTGCCCTTCCAATTCTCAGCCTTCTCTTGATTTCTTGGCTGCAGTCTCCATCTGAATTGATGACTGAACCAAGGTAAGCAAAATCTTTAACAATTTTAATGTCTTCATTGCCTGTGTTAAAGTTGCCCATTTCTTCTGTAGTGAAAAGTGCAGGTTGGCTGGACAGACTTATTTCAAGCTACAGAGACTGAATCTGTCAAAATTCTAACAAGAATATGTCAGCGAATATGGAAAACAAAACAAGGGTCCATAGACTGGCGATGTTCAATATGTATCCCAAGCTTCAAGGAAGGACCTGGCAAGAAGTGCAGAAATTGTAGAACCATATCTGTGATTTCCCACTCAAGTAAATTGATGCTCTGGCTGGTACAGACCTGCCAGGTATTCAAGCTGGATTCAGAAAATGAAGAGGCACTTGAGGTCTGATGGTGGGCATTCTTTGGATAATTTAGTTTATGTTTTATAACTACAGTAGTGCCTTTGATTGCATCAGTTATAAAAAGCTATGGATTATTCCAAAAGAAATGGGCATGCCTCAGCACCTGATTGTCCCTATGCAAAATGTATTGTAGGCAGGAAGCCACTGTCAGGACAGCATACAGCAAAAAAAATGGTTTCCTGTAGGCAAAGGTGACAGACAAGAGTAAATTTTTGTCTCCCAATTTGTTTAATCTCTATGCAGAATGTATACAAAAAGCTAGGCTATACTCAGAGGAAGGAGGAGTGAAATTGGTGAAAGAAATATCAATAACTTAAGATAATGCAGATGAGACCATCTTACTGACAGGAAGTTGCAATGATTTGAAACAACTGCCAATGAAAGAAGAAAATGCCAAAATGGGATTGCATTTGAACATCCAGGCAAAAATTATGACTACAGAAGAAATACAGAACTTTAACAAGATAATGCTCTATGAGACCCTCAGCATTCTTTCATCACTCCATCCCACCTTCCACTCCACCATTCTCTACAGCGTCTAAACACACACTTATTCTCGCAAGAAGTGCTGACCTAAATATTAAAAAGTAAATGCAAATAGAAAACATGATTCATATGCTGGATTCTGGCTACATGTAGTATATTTGAAAGAAATTAACTAATAAAAGTACAAAAGAAAAGCCCCATATGTCCATTAAGATTTGGGATTGAATAAAGGGTTCAAACTCTCAATTGACGCATCAGCCAGCAAAGGGCCTTGCCCTATTTGCAACAGTAGGGCCCTAACTTGCATCCTTGAAGTTTTGCTATGTGTATTTTGACCAATAACTTGAGAGAGGAAACCTTTGACAGCAGCTTTTAATCTACTGCAGCAGGCGCCTCGCCACACTTACTGAGTCTTCTGAGTATAACATGGACTTCACTTGCACAATCACCCGCAACACCTCAGTTAACCTCAACCTGAAATCCATGACTTTGTGGATACCTGTCATGCCAAATTTTAAACTCAGTCACCTCCATTGCAAACACAGGGCATAATAAATTTAATGGAACAGTGTTGACTCATCCGCTATAAAATCATGTTTAAGATTTTATGTAAGTTCTCAGTGTTGATCAGCAATATCCATATTCAACTATTATTGACTCCCTATCACATGGCTCACAATAACAATCCCTGATCCATTCAGTTCTCTTCCAGCCTCAACTAGCATCTTCCAACTTCTGCACTTCAGAGTTATCACCAGATTTTATTTTAAATGAAATTAACAGCATTAAATTGGAAAGAAAACTTTTGATATCCTCCTCCAGATTCGTTTTTATTCTATTATCCATCCAATTTATCCAAACATGAAATTCTGAGCTAATGTTTTGTTACAGCTTTTGACTCTTCCTCGAAAGTATCAAATGTATTTGTCCACTTCCCATTCATGAAATTTACAGGCTCTGCTCTCCCTTCATAACCAAGTTCAGACTGGTATTCAAGGCCTTCCTTCACCCCCCTTTTCCCAACTTTTAGGAAATCCTGTTACTCTGATCAAACTTAAGCTATCTGCTTTCCCTCTCTTCAAAAATACCTTAAATTTTCCAGTCTTCAGGAACATATACTTATCCCCCTTTCCTACACACACACACACACACACACACACACACACACACAGAGTCACCTGTTCCATCTTTAAGTGCCAGCCCAGAGAAACTGTTTTCTTGGGATCTTTACTGAAAAAAAAAAAGCCATCCTTCCAACCACAGTATCTAAAGAGCTTGCTGTGTCCCAGAGGTGTGAAGTGAACTTCTAAGTTACTCTACCAGACAATGCCAAGGGCTGCATGAGAGCTGAGGTGCTGTGGTACCCAGTCAGGCTCATCATTCAGCCGTCATATGGGGGCTTCTCCAACCCCTTCAGGCCTCTTTTTTTTTTTTCAGATAATTGTAGCAATGAAAAACACAGTATATGTGATTATGGGTTTGTAAAATGGTCTTTAAAAATTTTTATTTACAATATTTTGTCTGATACTCAGTACTTTGTTGAAATTTATTGTCATAAGGATATATTGATTATAATAGTACACCTTTAGTAAATCCTAAGTCTTTATCCAAAATGATTATTATATTAGCCTATAGGAAAAAATTTTAATCATTTTAATGATTTCATTGTATGTATTTACCTATCTGACTGTTTGCTTCTAGTCGCCAGCTGTTCTGTCAGTTTTCCTGACTGACTTGTCATTTTTCAATTCCAAGGGGTTTATCTGGAGTAATTCAGTGCTATTGGACATTCTCTTTTTGGATTGTTTGTGTTAATATGTAACCAGTCTTAGCATCGATAAGCAATTATTCCAATTTTAGTCTTTCATAAACCAAGGGAATTTTCAGTTATCCTTTGTATTTTAGAATGCATTCAATTGCAAGTAATCTCAAATCAGTTTTAACAATAAGGAATACATTTGCTCTCATGATAACAAGTAGAATTTTTAATTGGTTTACCCAGTGTCTCAAGTTTTTTTCAAGGACTGATTTTGCTTCCATCTCTTCACTCTGTCATCTGCAATGTTGGCCTTACCCTAAAGCTCCTTGTAGTCATAGGCTGTCTGCCCATACTACAGAGTCTAAATGCTTTCTTATTCACATACAACAGAAAAAGAACTAGCATAGCTCTACAAAGGTGCAACCTTCCATTTGGTTAGGCCAGTTTCAACCACAGAGTTATTCCTGAACCAGAAATTATCATAAGAACATGTCCATGATCTGATAGGCTTAGACCTTGCTTCCTGAACCAATCACTAACATGGGCTGGTGAGATTGTCAACATGGACCTAGACTAGTCATGGCCACTCATATAATGAGGGGTGAGTTCCCTACACTACCCCGGGACAGGTGGAGTGAATATTAAGGAATTAATCACAAAATTCATTTAATCTTTATCATACATTTTCTATCTCTAAATCCATTTTCAATCAATAAAAAATTATTTGCCCCACTCACAACAATTTTAATTGTTTAATCTATACTTTCTGTCTGTTCTGAACTATGTGAAGTAGTATCATGCTCTAATAAATAGCATGAAATTAAAACTCAGATACATATACTATTAAGAATAAGAATTGAACCCCAGATCTACTATAGAAATGTTTTGTAGCCTTGGGTGAGTCATCTGAACTTTATGAGACTCAGTCTTCTCATTTGGGGAATGGAGACATCAATACCATATTTGCTATAAAGATTAGAGAGAAAACACATAACATTTAGCATGATACCTTCTACCTGATATGCAGGCACTAAATCATTATTATTTCACCTTTTTTTCATTTTATATTATAAGCTCCTCAGAAGACAAGAATTCTTTGTTGAATCTGCCAATAATAGTACACTTTTTAAAAAATTATTTTCACATTTATTCTTATCTATTTTGATAAAATCAGTGTGGTTCTTGTTTATACTGGCAAAAAAAAAGAAGAAGAAGAAACATTGTGAGTTCATATGATGTTGTTAAGGTTACTGAGCTAATGAGAGGCATAGCCAGGCTGGTATTGCTATTTACAAAGTACTTTTTACATACAGTATCCTAAGTCATTCTCACAATAATGAATAAGATAAATATTATCATTTCCTTTATCAAAATATCAAGGAACTGAAACTAATGAGGTCCAGAAACCTGCACAAAGCTCTTAACATAAAAAAAGTCAAAACTGCAATAATATTCTTCTGACTCTATCCAAATATCTTTTCTTTGGATCAGTTTTTCCTGAAATAGAAGGGGCATAAAAACTCCCTAGGCATCTTGTACAAATTACAATTCTGAGGCTCTATTCACAGAAATTGCAATTTGGTTGCTATTGAGAAGAGCCAGGGAATCTACGTTTTTTACAAACATGCAAGGATTTTGTTGCTAATCAAAGTCTGAAGGACACTAATAGCCTGCTTTTGTTTTTGTTGTTGTTTAGAAGCCACCATGATCAGATGGGTGGCTAATTAGCAGCACTTAACAAAGAAGACATAACATAATTAGAATCTTACTTTTTAACACATAGTAAGTTTTTTAGATTAGTGCTCTGATTTTGTAAATGTATTTTACTCTTTCTTATACTTTGATGGGTCAAAAGTGAAAACATGTACAAAATAACTCAACGGCTATGCTAGGCTGTTCAGTTAATAAAAAAGTATTCATTCAATCATTTATTATAAATCTGTATTTATAACAAGCTAAGTGCCAAACACTGTACCAGGCATTAGGAATACAGTAGTGAGCAAATTACAAGCACAATTCCAGTTATCTTGTGCCTAAAATCTAAAAGGGAAAACCAGCATTAATAAAAGATTCGTGTAAATAAGTAGAAAGCTTCAACTGTGATTTTAACTATGAATGACAGATACATGGTGCTATGAATGTGTAATGGAGTGATTTTACCCAGGCAGGGCAGTCAGAGAAAGTCTCCTCCAAGGAAATGAAACTAAAGCAGAGATTTGAAATTTGAAGCATAAACAGGTGTCAAATAAGTAAAGTGGAGAGAGACAAAAATTTTATGCTAAGAAACTAGGTAACATGGAAGACAGGTATGTATCTATGTAGGTGGATAACTAAGTAGGTAGGTAGGTAATAATAATGGATATGATGATGATGGGTAAATATGATAAATATGAGCTTTGCCAAATTCACTGAAAACACAATTGTTTTTGAAGAAAACAGTTTGAGTTGTTTATCTCATTTCAATCCTTAACTACCCCTCATAAAGAACAGTTGGTTATTCTCATGGTGTTGAGAACAGTGGGAGAGGGTCACTTCAACTAGTAAATCTAAGAAACCCAAGAAGGCCCTTCGACTTCATGCGGAGCAGGATGGTAAGGAAGCAACTGACGGGAATTTAAGGAAGGAAAGATGCAATACTAGTTGAAGTTACACTTCACCAGCCTGTTATGTCAACTGTGTGTCAGGAGACATTTTTACCATAAAAATAAATATACTACCAATAGCACCATGCTTCGTAAATATGGTTGTAACTTGGCTCTTCGTAATTCTATTCTAAAGGTGATAATATCAACAACCAATGATTAATAAGGTAACAATACATGATGAGCTATAGAACATCTATTCACATTATTGTTACTTTTTAATGAAACGTTTTATTGTTATTTATAGATAGGTTTTTATTTGTGTCTACACAAATAAAAATGGGTTTTGTACTGAATGGTTCATTGCATATAATTTAACTATATGATAAAGTAAAAAAAATATTCTTTGTGGCCTGAATTATTGAGTTTATTCTGCCATATTAATCTGATCTTCCAGACAGTGGCTAAGTTTCCTCTACACATGGTATCAGAAGACATGTTTAAGGCATTGCTTCCATAAACCATCGCCCTGCCTCTCTCCTTCTTTCCACATGCACTTAGAAAAGTAAGGTATACATATTCCTACATGCACTGAGAAAGTAAGGTATATCTGCCCCCCTGAGGGGACAGAAAAGGTGTCCCCACTTTTTTCATGTGCATGGTAAAATTTCTTATCTCATTAAATAGTTTGCTATACTAGGAAGTTTAATGGATAACTAATAATTTATCATAAGATTTTATGATTTGAGCATTCCATGATTATTGGACAGTTAGTTCCTTACAATATTTGTAATTACAGAAAATTGCACAGCCACAATCAGTATCCTACATCAGGAAATCTTGTTCACCATCACTGATTATTTGGCTATGGACTATATTTGGGGAAATAGCCACGTATAGAGAAAATACTTGGGAGTTTATTAATTATGTTATAAATTCTATTTTTTGTTCCAGCTTAAGTATTTTTTAAAATTAGTGTAGCTATCTACTACCTATTATTAAAAGAAATATACCTTTTAAGAGAACTAATTTAAATATTTTATAGAGATTTAGTACTCAGAAAGGCAAATAATTTTATTTAGGTTAATGAAGTTATTTTCCACAATGTTTCATATCATATAGGTGGTTGTTAAGAAATGCTTTTTGCAGAGGTAAATAAATATAATTGATGAAATTGAACAGAATAAATGGAATAATACAGAAAACCTCAACAAATTAATTATATTAATAACTATCTTTTTTTAATATACTACCTAAATTTCAAATCTGTTTTCATAGCACCTTGAGTATCCTTCTACAAGTTTCCTATCTATGAACAAAGTCAAATCAAACTATTTTGAAGTCTGTTCCAATAATAATTCCAATAATAATCCCCAAAACTTAGTGTTTTAAAACATTGATCTATTATTTGCCCTCATGATGTTTGCAGCTGACAGACACAGGCAGGTTCTTACTTGGGATTTCTCGTGCACATGAACTCTGTAGTGGCCAAACCTTGAGTTATTTGTAGGCTTAATCCTGAGTCTGGTGCTTGGGCAGGGAGGCCTGGAATAGCTGGGGGTCAGTTGGACCTTCCTCTCTCCAGGAGTCTCTCCAATTATGTGGCTTGGACTTCCTCACAGAATGGTAGCCTCATCTAACTAAGTAGATGGATTTTTCGAAAAACATTCAGTAAGACTTGGGATGAAGCTGCACAACTGCTTACAATTTCTCCTCAAAGGTCAAGCAGTGTCATTGGTACCATTGTCTTTTGGGTCAAATAGTCACAGTCTAGCCCAGATTTAAGAAAGCGAAAGAACAGTAAGCTTCATCTTCCAGTGAGAGAATGGCCTGCGTGGAAAGGCAGGAAAGGGAGTGAGGGTGGCCCCAAGCTGCCACAAAGTCCTAACCCGCTTCTTCAATGCCATCTGTCTCTCTACCGCATAATTTTAATGTGCCTTTTTCTCTGACTCATGCTCTTTCTTTTCCTTTTCTTTCTTCAGTTGAAATGACTCCCTAGGTAAACAGTAAAAGGAGATGGGAACCGAAGGGCTAAATATCAGTTGTACTGTTCACTGGCACAGGGACCTGGGCAAATAACTTCTTATTAGAATGGACTCTCTGATGCCTACCACCTAGCATTACACCTAACACACAGTGTGGTTATTGACTAAGTGATTTATTTGTCATTTATTGACTAAACAATCTCTTTGAGATTCCATTGCATCCTCTATGAAGTAGGGACAATAAGGTCCACCCAGGGACATAGAAATACATGAACAAGTTAACGTTTGCAAAATACTTAACACAGACACAGGAAGGATGTAGTAGCTATTAGTATTGTTATTATAATGAATAGTCTTATCATTCTTATATTATCATTAGAGCTGCTCCTTCCTATCCCTGTCACCACACTCTAATAACTTGTTAAACATTTTCTTCAGCACCTGGATCTCATTTATTTTCCTTATCTTATCCTTAGCCACTATTTTAATGCTTCGAACATTCATACAGGGGATACCTCAAACATACTCTTCTCTAAGTCCTCAGCCTTTTCAGCCCTAATAATCATATTCTCCACCTCACTCCAGATGGACACAAATTCTCATTCAAAAATACCCTACAAATTACACAGTTTTTCTCCTCAAAACACAAGTTCCAGTTCTCATATTTTCCCTCATAATAACCTCGTTTTTCTGATTCCTTTTAAAAAAATTCTAGTCTGTCAACACCACTCTGACTTCCCTGGACTCCTCAGTCCACCTTTGATGATAAGCCATATCAAATTTATGAACTCCTAAACCTGCATGGGCCCAATTAACTACTGTCTCTGGCCCTGGTCCTGGCTTTCCCAGCCTAACCTTGCCAAGTCACTTCCATTTCAAAATGATGCTATTAAACCAAATTTGAACTGCAATACTATTCTAGAATATTTGCATTTCATGTCTTTCCTCTTTTATCATGTACTTATTCCAGACATTTCCCATTCTTTCCTAACTCCCAGTCCCATTTTCACCCAATCACCTTTCCTTCTTGTAGATGATTTTTTTAATGAAAAAAAAAATGGGAGCCTTCCCAATGATCTCTTTCAACTGCCTTTATTGCCATCTGAAGTTTCTTCCCATACTTTTTGTTCCATTCTTCATTTCTTTTAGAGAAAAAAAAACTGCCACTTCTCCTAATTACTTCCTACACTTTTGCCCACCATCCGAATATTTTGCCACTTTCTTGATGGAATAGTCCCTGTCTTCTAAGTCTCTGGTCTCTGCTCTCTGCTCTCCGACGTCTCTGGTCACTGCTGGTTCTTCTCAGTCTTGATAAAACTACTAATGTCTTGTCTCCTGAAAATGCCATTTCCCAAAGAAGTTTTTAAACTCTTCATCTCATTGTCCCTTCCCTGTTGAAATCCTCTACCAAGAGGTCTTTTCTAACCACATCCATCTCCTGAGCACTCCACCCTTTCCTAGCTCCTTACAATTCCAGTTCCGCCCTTTCTGCTCAGACGTCATCATCTCCAGATCCAAAGGGCAACTTGCTACACAAGACTAATTCAGAAAATGAAGTACTTAAGGGCAGAGTTTTTTTAGATGAAAATGAATGCATTCTTATAGATTGAATTGTCCATATTAGAAAATAGAAAAATGTCAGTAAGAAAACTGATTGCTTTTAGCCAATAAAATGTAAGTACATATTTTTAAATGCTGTTAGAAATCATTATTTTGGAAGTAATCATATAAAGGTGTATTTCTCTTCATATCAGATCACAGTTGTTTCTTCAAGCTGGAGTCTACGTACATGTACATAGCTTGATCATCACTCTTTTATACATAGTTTTCATTATCAAAAGGGGAATAATCTTTTCTTATTCATTGTACTGAATGAGAAGCCCAATAATAATAATAATAATAATAGAATCGCACTTTTACCTTCTCACAAAAATTTCTATGCCTCATTTTCAATATTTACTCTTCCTTGGTCTGACTATTGATGATTTCAGAGCCTTTTATATCTCCCCTCTTAGAGCTTAAGCTACTTGATAGTCACATTTTAGTATTTGCACATTTTAGGTTCCCGGAACTTGAAAAGTAGCCCACACACCTATACCTCCTTAGTAATAATGGGATCTTTTTCGTGCCTATCACTTTCTGCTGCTGTCTCTGCAGGCCATGATCGATTTCTGTAGCCAGAGTTGTATTGACATTTTTTGTTGGTTTCTAGTTATTTTTTCGTTTTCTTTGAAACACAATACTCATTGTTAGTTGCCTCCAAACACAGTGCCAAAAAGAAGTCAAATCCATAATTATGTTAACCCCAGAAATCATAGAAACCAGCTTGCATCCCATCACTTTTTATTTCCAATTTTTATTACTAAATATGTGTAGAATGTAAACAGTGGCATAGTTTGATTGAATCCCCACGGGAAGTACAATTTCTCATGACTCCTCATCATACCTTGAACTTCACTTTATCCATTCCCTTTTGTCTTAGGTCCCCCAGGCCCTCCGGGGATAGTGATTGTTGAGGAAATCACTGAAAGCACAGCCACACTCTCCTGGAGTCCAGCAGCTGACAACCACAGCCCCGTCTCTTCCTACAACCTGCAGGCTCGCAGCCCCTTCTCGCTGGGCTGGCAAACGGTGAAAACAGGTAAACGGTTCTAAGGCAGCATCCGGTATAAACAGCAGCTTCCCATCATGAGCTCTTTTTGTACTAATACATGTCTAAGCATCTCAGTAGGATCGTTCTGGATTCTTAAAACTTTGTTTATTTATTAGAATATTAAAAAGTGTTTACTTCTTTTAGTAAGGCTACCTGGCTTTCTTCTCTTCTCAATTCCCAGGGAGGAACTACATCATTTATATTTGTTATTGTTTGCTTATTAAAATAACTTTAGACTCACATAGAAGTTGCAAAAATAATACAGAGATTTCCTGTGGACCCAGCCCTCAGGTTCCCCCAGTGATAATATTTTATACAACAATGGTACAATTATCAAACCAGAAAGCTGATATTGGGACAATGCTGTTAACTAAACTACAGATCACATTCAAATTTCACCAGTTTGTGTTAACTCCTTTTTACTGTACAGTTCTATGAAATTCTATGAAGTTGTATTGAATAGATTTGTCACCACCAAGATAACCAGAGAACTATTCCCTGACTCCAGTTTCCTGTGCTACTCCTTCAAATCACACATAAAAAGAAAATCTAACATAAAGTCACATCATTTAAAACAATGCAGAATTTTAATGCAACTTCTAAGATGTTTGAATTATATCTACATTATTAAAAATATTTCTTCCCTGAGAGTTTCCATTTCATGTTATAACTAAACTTCCCTTACCTCTCCAGAAGTGGCTGTCTTCAAGGTTATGTGACATTATACTCTCTTGATAGTTATTAGAAATGTATTTAATAAGTTGGTATTTGAAAAGTATGCAATGTCTATACAATGTAATCTTCAGTTGCACTTGTCTGTACTGAGTAGAGATTTGTCATTTTGTTTTACCATCTAAATATAATAGGTTCATGTATGCATACATAAACTTTGAATTTTTGCTACAAGGTAGGGTCAAGTGAAATTGTATATTGGGGGAAGCTCATGAATTTGAACTAAATGTTAATTTTAGGGTTATTTACTTATTTTATTTATTTATTTTTTAATAGATTTTATTTATTCATTTTTAGAGGGAAAAGAAAGGAGAGAAGTATCAATGTATGGTTGCTTCTCACGAGTCCCCTGCTGGGAACTGGTTTGCAAACCAGGCACGTGCCCTGACTGGGAATCGAACCACAATCATGTGGTTCGCAGGCCCACACTCAATCCACTGAGCTACACCAGCCAGGGCATATTTATTTATTTACTTATTTTAGAAGTCCCTACTATAAAGTTGCACCTTTATCTTTCAAATCTAATTTGATTGCTGAAAACAATTTTTAAGTGGGGAGATTTTTAAAACTCAGTTCAGCAAGCAGTAATTCAAAAAATCTATGATTGAAATGTGTTTATAAAAATAGACATTTTTCATAAACATATTTATTTATTTATTTATTTATTTATTTATTTATTTATTTATCTTTAGAGAGGAAGGGAAGGAGAGAAGGAGAGAAAGATCAATGTATGGTTGCCTCTCATGAGTTCCCTGCTGGGAACTGGCCTGCAACCCAGGCATGTGCCCTGACTGGGAATCAAACTGCGATCATGTGGTTCACAGGCCTGTGCTCAATCCACTGAGCTACACCAGCCAGGGCATATAAATATATTTTTGTAACTAACTAATTTTGTTCACCTTGATAGTAATAGGGCTTTAGCAAGATGTCTCTTCACTTAATGAAGTCCCTTGTTTTTCCAAAACTCAGTGTCTCTTGGAGCTATTGGTAGAGATGTGCCATCTAGAGGCAAACCTGCCAAGGGACAGTGGTCAACTTTTGCATGCTCTAAAGTAGGTTTTAAATGTCTTCTGGTTCTCGCCCTTACATCTCTGACCACAACGTCCTTCAGGCCCCTGACAGAGAATGAAATCCCTCCAGAGCCACATCAGCTCCACTGGGGTGGACCTTTTGTTTTCATATTTGTTCCCTCATCTAAAACAATTTCAGTAGAGATTAGCTCTAATGCATAAAGAGCTATTAGAAAACAATAATGGGTCTGGTATTTGAACTATCTAATAAAGTTAATGCAATTCATAATCTATTATTTAAAAAACCACTTAAGATTCCTTCATATATTGACTCCCGGACAAGATGGAGGCATAGATAGATACACTTTGCCTCCTCACACAATCAAAAGAAGACAACAACAAATTTAAAGAAAAAAATAACCAGAACTGCCAGAAAATTGAACTATATAGAAGTCCCACAACCAAGGAGTTAAAAAAGGAACGCTCACCCAGACTGGTATGAGGGACAGAAATGTGCAGCCACAGTGGAGAGGACTCCAGGCAAGGCAGTGGCTGAAGGACCAATGTGGGCAAGGCAATGGCTGGTGGAGTGGGCGGTCCCACATTTGCAGGTGGATAAACCGGAAGGAAGATCTGGGGATCTAGAGAGACAGTGCAACCCAGGGTTCCAGTACAGAGAAATAAAGCCTCAACATCTCTGACTGAAAAAATCTGTGGGGGTTGAGGCAGCAGGAGAAACTCCCAGCCTCACAGGAGAGATCGTTGGAGAGACCCACAGCGGTCTACAATGTACACTAACTCGCCCACCTGGGAATCAGCACCAGAAGGGCCCAATTTGCTTGTGGGTAGCAGCAGAAGTGACTGAAAGCCAGCCAACAGTTGAGCAAGTGGCATTGTTCACTTGTATACCCCTCCCCCACATACAGCACCACAACGCAGTGATGTGGGTTGCCCAATCCTGGTGAATACCTATGGCTCTGCCCCTTAGTATATAACAGGAGCACTGAGAAAAAAAATATGGCCCAAATGAAAGAACAGATCAAAACTACAGAAAAAACACAACTAAGTGACAAAAAGATAGCCAACCTATCAGATGCACAGTTCAAAACACTGGTAATCAGGATGCTCACAGAAACAGTGGAGTATGGTCCAAAAGAGAGGAGAAAGTAAAGGGTATTGAAAGTGAAATGGAGGAAAATGTACAGGGAACCAACAGTGAAGGAAAGGAAACAAAGACTCAAATCAATGGTTTGGAGCAGAAGGAAGAAACAAACATTCAACCAGAACAGAATGAAGAAACAAGAATTCAAAAAAGTGAGAAGAGGCTGAGGGACTTCCAGAACAACTTTAAGTGTTCCAACATCCAAATCATATGGGTGCCAGAAGGAGAAGAGGAAGAGCAAGAAATTGAAAACATACTTGAAAGCATAATGAAGGAGAACTCCCCTAACATGGCAAAGAAAATAGACTTCCAGGAAATCCAGGAAGCTCAGAGAGTCCCAAAGAAGTTGTACACAAGGATGAACACACCAAAGCACATCATAATTACATCACCCAAGATTAAAATTAAGGAGAGAATCCTAGAAGCAGCAAAAGGTAAGGAGGCAGTTACCTACAAAGGAGTTCTCATAAGACTATCAGCTGATTTCTCAAAAGAAACCTTGTAGGCAAGAAGAGACTGGAAAGAAATATTCAAAGTGATGATAGGCAAGGACCTATATCCAAGATTGCTCTATCCAGCAAAGCTATCATTTAGGATGAAAGGGCAGATAAAGTGCTTCCCAGATAGGGTCAAGTTAAAGGAGTTCATCATTGCCACCCCCTTATTATATGGAATGTTAAGGGGACTTATCTAAGAAAAAGATTAAAAATACAAACTGTAAAATGACAATAAACTCACAAGTATCAAGAACCCAACCTAAAAAAAAAAAACTACTCAAATAACTAGGAGAGGAACAGATTCACAGAAATAGAGACCACATGGAGGGTTATCAGTGGGGAAGGAGAGTGGGGAGAATGGGAGAAAGGGTACAGAGAATAAGAAGGATAAATGGCAGGTACAAAACGACAGGGGGAGGTTAAGGATAGTATAGGAAATGGAGAAGCCAAAGAACTGTATGATCCACAGACATAAACTAAGGGGGGGACTGATGGTGGGAGGTGCGTACATGGAGGAAGGGAAAGAAGGGTAGAAAAAATGAGATAATGCTATAACATAATCAATAAAATATATTTTTAAAAAGATTCCTTCATACACCAACATGAAATCAAAGAATTGTGAGCTCCTCATTTTTGACAAATGAAGTTGCATGTGGACCTTCTAGCTGAACACATCTGGAATTAACATAACAGTGTCTACCCCAAAATCATACTTAAATTAAGTGACTGTGAATGGGACTTTTTCATTTTGAAGGGAGTGTGAAAACAACCATAAAAAATTATTTTACTTGCAGACCCCTCTTCTGGTAAAATTGCTTTTTTTAAGATTTTATTTATTTATCTTTAGAGGGGAAAGGAAGGAGAGAAGTAGAGAAATATCAATGTATGGTTGCTTCTTGTGAGTCCCCTGCTGGGAACTGGCCTGAAACCCAGGCATGTGCCCTGACTGGGAATCGAACTGCGATCATGTGGTTCACAGGCCCGTGCTCAATCCACTGAGCTACACCAGCCAGGGCTGGTAAAATTGCTTTTGATTTGGAACCTAACTTTCTTCTTCATACTATTGAGCAGCTGACCTAGTTTTTTACTCTGTGTGTTTAGAAATACCAAAATTTTTGTAATTTTAGAATTTATTTGTTATTTTTTACTTATTTCAAATATCTTTATTCACCATTCTTCCTCCAGTGGATATGTCTTTTATCTGTGAATATGTTTTCTACTGATTGATTGGTTGATTAAATTTGACAACTAGACTGGCTTATAAAGTTTACATTTAATAATTTAATTAAATTCTTTGATGCAATTTTTTTTACTAGGAAACACATTTTGACAAGCTTTTCTCCCTGACTCAACATGGGATTTCCCACTGTCTTTAGTTGCTGTGTGTCTTCCCTGAAGCAGAATGTGTTCTTTGAAACTGACTTATCCCCATCATTTTTGGAAGAGTATCTTTATGAAATAATACCTGCAAAGCTTTAAAAATAATTACTTTGGTATACATTCTCTATTTTCTTTAATATTCACAACATTGTATTTGAAATAAAAATCCTAATTGTTATTAAAATGTTTGTTTCAAATTTATTTCATACTGTGTTATTTCATCAAAATATGAATAATTTCAATGCCACTTTTTATACTTATTTTATATTTTGTACAAGTAGCAATTAAGTTAAAATTTCTAAATCTTACTATTATTTTTTTAAACGGGCACCAGAATTAAGTTAAAATTTCTAAATCTTACTTTTATTTTTTTAAACAGGCACTAGAATGAAGGTGGAGAAGATGTGGGATAAGGGAAGGAGTCTCGAAATATAAATGGTTAAGAAATTTTAAATATATGTAGCTTTTAGCAGAAGAATATTTTTCTATTTTAAATTAATTTTCTTTTTAAACATAGAGACTAAATAGTTACATCAAAATTACAACAGAAGCTGTGCCAATTTTGACCACACCTGTCAATTTGAACTCTCCTTTTATTCATTCAATAAAAATTTATTGAGAAGCTTTCAGTTAGTCTTCTAGGCACTTAGAATATGAGTGAACAAAATGAAACAAAAAATATCTACCTTTGTGATGACTGTATTCTCATGGGTGAGGACAAACAACAAAGAAAGAACATAATAAACAAGTAAACTATATAGTATTATAGAAATTCATTAATGAAAAAAATATTGTATTGTAAGAATAATCAAAAGTACTATGATGGGACAATGTATCAGTCTGTGCAGGCTGACATAATAAAATACCACAAACTTAGTGGCTTAATCAACAGAAATTTATTTTTTTACAGTTCTGGAGGCTCGGAATTCCAAGATCTAGGTGCCAGCCAATTCAATTTGATACCTGGCGAGAACCTCCTCCTCCTGACTTACAGATAGAAGCCTTCCCACCATGTCTTCACATGGCAGAGAGCAAGGATTCAAGCTCTCTGCTGTCCCTGCTTATAAGGGTACAAACCCTATCAGATCAGCGCTATGACCTCATTTGACTTTAATTACTTCCTATTTTTCACAGACCTTGAATTAGTGTATTAAAAGATAAGACTTAGAATATCAATCTTACAATGCCTTTTCATTTCTCTCAGGATAAAATCCAGTCCTATATGATTTGGTCCTGCCATTCTCCCTAAAACTCACTCTGCTCCTGACTCACCGATCTTCTCATGCTTCTGTATGTACTGACTCTAAAGCAGGGGTGTCAAACTCATCGTCTCCGGGGGCCACATTAGCCTCTTGGTTGCCTTTAAAGGGTCAAATGTAATTTGAGGACTGTATACATGTAACTACCCTTAACAGCTGAATGAGAGCTCAGCACTGTCACTGGGTGGAAACAAAGTGCTGGACCACATAAAACAAGGTGGAGGGCTGGATTAGGATTGCAGGCCCTGTGTTTGCCACCTGTGCTCTGATGGCTTTGCAGTATTTCCTTCTGTCAACCTGGGATGCTTTCTCCCAGATATTAGCATAGCTACATCTATACTTCCTTAAAATTTTTATTCAAAAATAGCTTTTCAGTGAGGCTTACCTGACCACTTTGTTTTAAATTTCAACCTGCCTAAGGAGAAAAAGGAATCCTCATACACTCTTGGTGGGATTGCAAAATGGTGTAGCTACTGTGGAAATCAACAGTATGGTATGTAGTTTCCTCAAACCAATTGAAAGTAGAATTACCCTTTGAGCCAGTATTTCCACTTCTGGGTATTTATCTGAAGAAATCCAAAATACTAATTCAAAAAGACATATGCACTCCTATGTTCATTGCAACATTATTTACAACAGCAAGATACGGAAGCAACCTAAGTGTCCATCCATAGATGAATAAATAAATAAGATGTGGTACACACAGTGGAACCTCAGTTCTTGAACTTAATTCATTCCAGAAAACTGTTGGAGAAGTGATTCATTCAAAAAGCAAACCTCTTTTGTCACCTGAGAGACTGATCATACAGGTATCAGCATCACAAACTGAAGTTTTGTTGGACAATGGAGACATTGTTTCATGAACTACGAGGTCAAGACCAAATTGTTTAAGAATCAAACATTTCCGACCTGAGGTTTAACTGTATATATAATTGAGTATTATTCAGCCATGAAAGAGAATGAACTTTTGCCATTTGCAACCACGTGGATGAACATAGAAGGTATTATGCTTAGTGAGATACGTTGGATAGAGAAAGACAAATACCATATGATATCATCTATGTTTGGAATATAAAAAACAAAATAAATGAACAAATGAAACAGAGATAAACTCATAAATGCAGAGAACATTGTGATGGCTGCCAGATGGTATGGGAGTTAGAGAGATGGATGAAAAAGAGAAGGGGTTAAGATGTACAAATTGCCAATATAAAAACAGTCACATGGATGTGAAGTATAGCATAGCATATGTCGTCAATAATAGTATAATAACTATGCATGGTTTTAGATGGGTACAAGATTTATCAGGGATCATTTTATAAGTTATAACTCACATAAATATCTAATTATTATGTTGTACACCTGAAAATAATATAATATTGTATGTCAACTATGTAAATTTTAAAAATTATTAAAAATAAATAAATTAAAACCTGCCTGTTGTGGATTGTATGAAGTCTACCTTTTCCCAAAGTTCAAATTTTGATGCTCTAATACCCCAGGGTGACTATATTTACAAGTGGGACCTTCAAGGTTATCAAGTAGGTAATTATACAGGGTCATGTTCAAGTAGGTTTATGGTTATTCATTTGGAAATAATGCAATAATAAATAAATAATAATACAAGAATAAAGTCTGTGTTTTGTGCATTCACAACTGTAAACTGCCTTTTGCCTCCTCCTGTATACATGAGCTTGGATTTCAAGAAATTTAGAATATAGAAATAAATTGGGAAATTATTGGCATATGAATTGCATTTAAACTGAGAGATTACATGTCATCTCCAAAGATATAAGTATAAAATAAAGAAGAATATAAAAGCCGAAAGCTGGAGAGTTCCAACAGTAAGAAGCTGTGGAGAAGAGCAACCAGCCAAAGAATACAGAGAGGATGCAATCACTTAGTTGAAAGGAAAGCTGAGTTCATGCGATATACTGCACAACAAAGGAATAAAGTCTATCAAGGAAGAGAAAGTAATTGACTCTGCCAAATACTGATCACATGTCAATGTGATGAGGACTGAGGATTGGTCATTGATTTTAGCAACATGGAGATCACTGGTGACTGTAAAAGTAATAGTTTTAGTAAAATGGCAAGGACTAAAGTCTACAAAAATGGATTCAAGAGATAATGGAAGAGGAATTGATATAATTAAGAAATTTTGCTGGAACAAGAAGTAGAGAAATCAACATATTTTGAACTCGGAAATGGTATCATTTGCTTATAAAGGTTGACAAGGAAAAGAGAAAGGAATTGAGGGTGACCCCAAGATTTTGGCTGCAGCACCCATAAGAATGCAATTGTCATGCACTGATGAAGGAATACTCCGAAAGTAGGTAGGAGAACTTAAGGTTTAGAACCTTTTCCAAAGAGAAATATCTAATAAGCCATTGGACATATCATTCTGGATTTTAGGGAAGAGTTTCTCTGCTGGAAAGTTTGGAGGCATCAGCAGACAGGGTATTTTAAACCATGAGATTAGATCATCATGGAGTAAGAAAATGGGAAAGAACCAGCATGCATCTGAAAGATGAAAAGAAATCAACAGTGGAGACAGAAGACGATAGGGAGAAACAAAACATAAATTAAGTTTTGAAAAAAAATTTCAAACAGAAGAGAATGACCAACTCTGTCAAAGGATGATGTTAGGTCAAGGAAAATGAGGACTGCAGAACTGAGCACAGGGTTTTAGCAACAGAGACCATTGGTAATCTTGACAGGAGCAGTAAGGGTGGAACACAGGAGGTAAGGGCCCAATGGTGGTGGGCTTGAGAGAGCATGGAAGGAAAATGGAGACAGCAAGCAATAGTACAAACACCCCTAAAGAAGTTTTGCTCTAAAAGAAACACAGAAACTGGGTGAAGGATGAAAGGATATGAAATTTTGAGAGAATTTTGTTTGTTTTGGTTTGATTTGGTGGGGAAAAAATACCTGTGTACTTGTATTCTGTGGAGAAAACATCCCCACATAGACTTTTGGTTGTGTGGGGAGCTGGGGGGCAGAGGTGACCTAGCTGAGATGGACTGGTTATTCTTTTCTACAGTATCTTAACCCTTGAAAACCATTAAGTTTCCTCAAAAGGAATGTAGGTTTCTATGAGAGTTAAAAGTTAGAAGAATGTTCAGAAAAGAATGAATATACAGGGAATTTTGCTAATGATGGATTATGAATCCCAACGTTTTCACCAAAAGGGTTTCAGAGAGTGAAGGTAGATGGGAACTGGGACCGAAAAGAAAATGAGCAGAATTCAATGGGGATTGGAATAAAAGAGATGAGACATGACCTCAAAGTGTGGAGTTGCTTGATGAGACTGACATAAAGAGAAGGGATGGACAAAATGATTTTTAGAGTAGATAATGGCAAGTCATATTATGGCAATTTATATAGAGAGATGAGATGAAAGAATTCTAATAAACCACAGTAAACTTTGACATGTACACACGCTTACTTCCTGAAGCTTCATTTTAATTTTACTAATGGGACAGGAGGTGACATCATGGCCACATATAATAAGGAAGTATGTATCAGCCTGGTCATCCTGGTAGTGCCTATGGTGTCCTTAATTGCCATTTGTAACCATTTTCCACTCCGTTTAATAAAATCTCCTGTCTCTCCATAGTCCCGGAAATCATAACAGGTGACATGGAGTCAGCCATGGCTGTGGACTTGAACCCCTGGGTGGAATATGAATTTAGAGTGGTTGCCACCAATCCCATTGGGACTGGAGATCCAAGCACCCCATCTCGAATGATCCGCACAAATGAAGCAGGTAAGAGTCGGAATTCTATTTGGATGCCTCTACTCACTTTGACAGCAAGTTGAGTTAACTATGATTGCTTGCTTAGTATATTTTTTCCTAACTCATTTACCTAGACATCATAAAACCATTTTAGTTAGAATTCTTGTTTTGTTTTCATTCTCCTTATTTCTACAAATGCTTCAATTTCCTCCCAACCCTTGCAACCATTCACCTTCAAGTTACCATGAGATTGAACTTTTTCTTCTTACTGTATACTCATTAATAGAGCAAATCTATACAATTCAGAATAGAATGATTCACCCTCTTTTTCTCCAATGATAAGTTACCTTTAGTTATAGTGCACTTCCTTAAAACCCTTTATGTTGCCCTTCACCGGCTGACCTGGTATCAGTCAGGCTTTGGAAAGACAATAGTCTTAACTCAGTGCCTTCTTGGTATCTGTGTGTGTATAAATATCCATCTGCTTCCTGACTTAGAAAGCACAACATTCTTCTGGCCTTTTAGAATGATGTAGCACTAACAAAATACTTCTAGTGACCACAAAAGAGGAATTAAGTTTAATTTTTTTTAATTTAAGGTGATTTGCTTACCACCTGGGTGAAGCAGAATAAAAATATTTTAGTAGATCTTTAATTAATTTGGACAAAGTGTTGTGAGATTAATCTTTTATGCCCTTGTAAATTTGGATATAAAAATATCTAGCAAGGCACTAGCTTGGGCAAACACAAATGTCAATAATGATGAAAAAATCTGAAAGCAATGAAGAAATGGAGGGATAGATTGCAGATACATGGAGGGAGGAAAAACAAAATTTAATGACTTTAAACTCAATGATAACATATGATCTCAATAATCATTAGGATATAATTTCAGTGAGAATGAGGACTTTGTCTTATTTGCTCACTGTCCAAGCTCCGGCACCTGGGCAGTGTCAGGCCCCAGTGCCCCATATATCTTTGTTGAAAGATTAAAAGGGAATATTCCCATTTTTCCCTTTATACGTCCCTGAGCACACAAGTATCAGGGTCAGAGACGCATGTAACATAGAAAACTAAGAGTTAACTGTGTCCATTTTATATTATTGTTACAGAATTGAACCAAAAATACAATTTGTGACTTCTTACAGTTTAGATAAAGCCTGTAATAATTGAAATAAATGATCGAAAGAGTTGACTCTCTAAAGCATACTCAGTTTTGCCCTTAAAAAAAACTTTCTCTAGACTACAATGGTTATATTTTAAAAAGAAATAAAAAAGAGAAGAATCCTAAATGTTCAACTTGCTGCATTAAGTGTGAATAACTGTACAAAAGATACTCAAATTCTTTCCATGTAAAAATTAAGCTTACAAGAAAGTAAGAGATGAAGTAGCCTATATATATTGGAAAAGGTTCATTCACAGAAAAATCCAACTATTTTGCTTTTGTGATTTTCCTCTTACAAGTTGTTTATCCTGCTACTTTCCAATAGTGTGAGTCTGAAATGAACTTTAACTGCCCGGTTGGATTTTCATGCATTCAGAAAGTCAGCCATGCTTTCACTGGGTACAGGTGCTCATTAATTGAGACCATAACAGGTTAGTTGGTCTTCATTTTATGAACTCACTGTGCAGATAGTGAAATAACTGCCAATATTAGTACTTACACATACATAATTTCTAAAAAGCTCTGACTTATTTTGCATATTGTTAATTGTATTTAAATAAAGGCAAACATTACTGCTTAATTCAGAGGCTCTCCATAAATATTCATTTCAAAAATAAATAATCTGTTTGGGATGAAGATTCCTTTGAGATTTTTTATAGTATAGGCCTCCTCATGCTATTAAAAAGCATTTTAGCAAAAAACACTTTTACTTTTCTAGCTCAAATGTATTCAGATGGTGCATTTTAAGTTTTCTTCCTCATCTTTTTCTGCATCTACCTTAATCACACAGCTCCTCTCTCTCCATTTGATCGAGTTTTATACACAGCATTCTTTAGTTCATTAAAATCTTATGGGAGAGAAGAGAAATAGCTTAAAAAATGCATGAAATGCTCTCCTTTGAAAGTGAGTTGAGAAGGCGCGTGCTGCCTACTGTATGTTTCCTGTGATTTGGAACCATGCAGGGTTAGAGGTACTAATGGTGTTGAACCAAGTATTGAGTTTTGTGCCTGTTTTGTCAGGCAGCACAGATTAAAAGGGACACCAATATCCTAAGATGTTCTCTCAAGCGACACACTCTGCCTCTATTAAGCGCATGTCCTGTATTTTAAAAGACGATCCTGTTCTAATGGACCACGTAAACTTTGAAAATCAACAGAGCTGCTTGGAAGAGAAAAGTCTCACATTTGGGATACATAGTTGGAAGTTTTATGTCCCTTTAAAATTATCTTAGTTACTAGAGTATTCTAAATCCCAAAGCAGCTTTAGTAAGGCATTTTTGCCTTAGAATTGCTCCTTTCCCTCACACAAAAAGTTAACTTTTCTTTGCAATTTCCTCTAAGATGTACTTTGAATTTTCCAGTCATCAAAACACTAATAGCAGTCAATAAATATAAAATAAATTCGCTCAGTCTGACTTTCTATTATTAAGATTTCAAAGTAGTCATATAAATATATTTTGATTTTAATGTACACTTATAGTTATTTACTTATTCTTCAATTTTACTACAAGTTTTAGATAGATAGATGATAGATATCCCTATGTTTTATTTTAGAAATGTGTTACATCATCAAAACAGTATATAAATTTCAGTTCCTTGGTGGAAATGCTTTCTCTGTTGTTTAAAAAGATGACACTCGAGAGAAAAACATATTCTATCATATGAATTTGAAATACATGCTATAGTAGAAATGAAAACAAATATATAAATGAATACAGCAACGGCAATTCTCTCATTTAATTAAACTTTAATATTCTGAAAGTTACATATTTATAACATAATAATTGAAAGATAAATGAAAAGGAGAAAAATAGAAGTATAACAATGTGACCTATAATTTATAAAGGTTTGGTCTCCTCTCTGTTTCTCATTCTCAGGTTTTAATTTTCTTTTTTTTTCAAGATTTTTTTTAGATTTTATTTATTTATCTTTAGAGGGGAAGGAAAGGAGAGAAGGAGAGAAATATCAATGTACGGTTGCCTCTCCTGAGTTCCCTGCTGGGAACTGGCCTGCAACCCAGGCATGTGCCCTGACTGGGAATCGAACCGTGATCCTTTGATTCACAGGCCCATGCTCAATCCACTGAGCTACACCAGCCAGGGCTAATTTTCTTTTTATTTAAATAAAAACTTTAACTTCTACCTGGCTAGCATAGCTCAGTGGATTGAGCGCGGGCCTGCGAACCACACGATCACAGTTTGATTCCCAGTCAGGGCACATGCCTGGGTTGCAGGCCAGTTCCTGACAGGAGACACACCAGAGGCAAACATGCATTGATATTTCTCTCCCTCTCTCCTTCCCTCCCCCTCTAAAGATAAATAAATAAAATTTTTTAAAAAACCCACAAAACTTTAACTTCTAATGCCATGTTTTTCTCCCTCCAGCCCAGCACGGGTTTGACCCAATGCATTGACCTATCTTTTTCTTTCCATTTCCTTCCCCCACCTTCCAACCGCTGCTCTGAAACTTTCCAATTGAGACAAAAGACTAGGAAAAACCACTTAGGTGGTAGAATTTGTGGTTCTCACACATAATTGATTGTTCCGTGTGATGGCATTTGTCCACGTGATGCTTCTTCCTTTCAGATACACCGGGTACTTTGAAGACTCTCCTGTCCCCTCGCAGGCAGACCTATTGAGTGTGATCCTAACCAGCCTATTCAGGCCTACCTCCCATAAGGTCCACTTGGGTCACAGTAGTCATTTCGCCTTCCTGTGCTGCCAGTCCTAGAAATACACAGTGTCATCAAAAGTTAATTTGCTCTCTGCTCTAGTGACATTGTGTGGGGCTGGGCCATTGTACAAAATTCTGACGCATCAGCCAGTATGTGAGGAGTAAGCATCTGTACTCTCTGCAGTGGTTGTTTTGCTCCTCTTCTCACTTAGCTTGAGGGGAAATGGCACTCCCAACTTCTCTTCTACTGACTACTGATTCGGTGGAGGGAGCCACCGCAGAACATCCATCTGCTACACTGACAACTTCTTCAAAACATTCCTTGTGCTAAAATCGTATGTGTATGAGCTGGAGGGAGGTAATGGGGCAGAGTCATGAAAATTTTTTTCTCTCCTTCTTGGCAATTCTGTGGTTTCAACTGGCCCACCTTGCTTTAGCACCTGAAGTTGTATGGGATTCATCCCCAGTCCAGAGAAGACTCATTTAATACCCTACTACAATTTCTTCAGTGCTGTACATTAACTTCCTACTTCTGAAAGGATCTTGCTTTAGTTCATATTTGTATCTTCACGGTTCTTGTCCATGATAATTTCTTAGGAAATTTCTCTGAGCTCAAAAGTTATGGAAGGAACACAATAAAATACTATTGTAATATGAGATAAAGTTAAATTCCTTTTCTCTAGGGGTGTGTGGATATGCCTTGTAAATGGCATTTAATGAGACTTCGAAAGGCAGACCAAATAGGACTGAGGCAGAATTATTTATAGGGGGACATTAAAACTGCAGTTGTCAGGCACTGGTGTGTACAGAGAAAAAGGCATAAGCCTATTTCCAGGTTTTTTTAAGGTCACTCCAGGCTATGTTTCTAAGAAAAATACTGCATCAAAAATATAAAGCACTATGCTGAAATAATTGGGAAATTCTAAAATGAAATTCTATTAATGAGCATTACAGCTTTCTTCAACCCAATGAATAATATAATTACATTAAATAAAAGAAATAGTTCTTAGTAATGTTAAAAGAAGGCAAAAATCATGTCAAGCAGCCTCTAAGACCAAATCTCAATAATTCCAGAAAAGAAGAAAACAGTATAGATCATAGAGCAGACAGTACTTTAAATCATAAAACTACTTTGGTCCAGGCAAGTCTTTTCTATGAAATGTATACCAAAAAAAAAATAGATCTTCGGTTTTATAGGCAGTGTGCAAGCAAAGATGGTAACTTTAACAAATTCTTTTCTAACAGCAACTTGACTAATTGTTAGGCATGTCTTTTAATGATAAAATAACAAGGTGATGGAAGTACATTAGAAGACTGAAGCATGAAAGATGAATGGAGAATGAGAGGTTATCGACCCAGGAGTAAGCCTGAGATACTCAAGATTGACACTTCCTAACTTTCCAGTCCCTGTAATACCGCACACCAGTCCGAAATTGTGAGCCGTGTCCCAGGCCCTGAGCTAAGCACTTGACTTTTATTATGCCATTTAATTCTCACATTAATTCTCTAAAGCAAGGAGTATTTATGCTTACTTTATAGAATTGTTTTCTTTCATGAGAAGGTTCATAAGTCAGAGAAATTGTACACTCCCTAAAATACCCTAACAATCTGTTTTGCAAACCAAAAATTTTATACAGCCTAGATTTCCAAATTATAACAAGCTGAGCCAAAACTAAAAACACAATTCCCATGGAACTATCAGAACAATATGATGCAGATTTCCAAAAGGATTGTCTGTTTTTAGATCACGTGTCAATAGATTCATGCGGAACCTCTAGGGCTTACCATAGAAGACTTCACTACTTCTTCTTTTTCCAATCTAAGTAGATAATAACATTAGGTAATAGGTGTACATTATAGTAACAGACATTGTGATAAGTGATTATGAAAATGACTTTAAAATGCAAGTGACATCATTATCTCCATGAGGGAACTAAAGGACAAAGAAGTTAAGAAATATTTCCGGCCAACCAGCCAAAATAGTGGAAGCGGAATTTTTTTTAAATATTTTATTTATTTATCTTTAGATGGGAAGGGAAGGAGAGAAGGAGAGAAACATCAATGTATGGTTGCCTCCCATGAGTCCCCCCCTGGGAACTGGCCTGCAACCCAGGCATGTGCCCTGACTGGGAATCGAACCGCAATCGTATGGTTTGCAGGCCCGTGCTCAATCCACTGAGCTACACTAGCCAGGGCTATTTTATTTATTTATTTAATTATTTTTCAAGTGCAGTTTTCTGTCTATTACTCCCATCCTGTCCCACCCCTCGTGATCCCCCCTCCCTCCCATTTCCACCCTTCTTAGTTGTTGTCCATGTATCCTTTATATTTGTTCCTCTAAATCCCTCCCCTATTTCCCCTGAAATTCTCTCCCGTCTCTCCTCTGGTCACTGTCCTCCTGTTCTCTATTTCAGTGTCTTTGGTTATGTTTTGCTTGCTTAGTTAAAGGTGAGATCATATGGTATTTGTCCCCCAAAACCTGGCTTATTTCACTCAGCATAATGCTTTCCAGTTCCATCCATGCTGTTGCAAAAGGTAGGAGCTCCTTCTTTCTTTCTGCTGCATGGAATTCCATTGTGTATATGTACCATAGTTTTTTGATCCATTCATTTACTGACGGGCACCTAAGTTGCTTGAGCCCACACCTCTCTTGCTCTCACAAGAACACTTTTGCCATTTGTGCATGCTTTTGTACTTATGCTGTCAAGGGTTTAAAAGCATTCTTTGAACCCTTTAGGAAACACCAGTGGTATTTTTTATGTTGGAAACTCTTTAAATTTAAATCTTTCTATCTGTAAAGTAAGTTTCAATGATAATCAGTTAACTGAAATATTAATGTGCCATATATTTCAACTCAGGTAGGGAAAAGACGTTTTTGAATTTTTCTCTTGACTCCCACCTTTACTATATAAACAAACCTCTTCCTCCTTTCTATTCATCTATTACTTTCTTTCCAAACCACTCACTGGATTACCATTAAACTCCTAAATTACGTTGCCTCCCTAGGTCTCTAATAAAGCTGTATTCTATAATGAGCCATCTAAGCATATACTGTAGTAGATGCTGGAAATTATTTAGGGGAAAAGAAACACTGGCAAATAATTATATTCTGCCTTCTTTCATTTACTTAATTTAATTAATTTATTTGAATGTTTTTTATCATTTTTAATAATGTTTGAATATAGTTGCCTCCATTTTCCCACTATCATTTTCCCCCACCCCACCTACTCCTCCACCCTCAATCCTACCCCCCTTTGGCTTTGTCCATTGGTCCTTTATACCTGTTTTTTGATGACCCTTCCCTTCTTTCCACTGTTATTTCCCTCCCCCATCTCCTCTGGTTACTGTCAGTTTGTTCTTAATTTCAATGTTTCTGGTTATAATTTGCCATGTTAATTAAAGCATGTTGTTAGTGTGTCTGATTTTGCTAGAACTATTATACTTGGAGTTCTTTGAGATTCATGCTTAAATTCATGCATGCTTAAACTAAAGTAGTGCACTATATTTTGGTCACTGAGTGTTTACAACAATATTTCCAATGTATACAGTGGAAAGAAATAATAGTCTACATTTCAACACATCAGAGAAGGCACTAAGAAGGAGGAACAAACATTTTCAGCTTGTGGGAAAATATATTAATTACTTTATTTGTTCATGGAAGAGCATTGCTCAGAAAGAAATTTAGGAGAATCAAAGTTTGATCTGTTGCCCTGGCTGGTGTAGCTCAGTGGATTGAGCACGGGCCTGCCAACCACACGATCACGGTTTGATTCCCAGTCAGGGCACATGCCTGGGTTGCAGGCCAGCTCCCAGCAAGGGGAGCATGAGAGGCAGCCATGCATCGATGTTTCTCTCCCTCTCTCCTTCCCTCCCCCTTTAAAGATAAGTAAATAAATAACTCTTAAAAATAGTTTGATCTGTTAACCACGCATGTAAGTTGATTCTCTAAGATAATAAACTCAGAACTTTTATCAGTAGATGACTAAGGAAGAAAAGCATCTAGCTGCTGAATTCCAAATGAGATTTCATTAATTACCTTGAAAATATATTTGGCATATCTGGTTTTTAAATTCATGTCTGTTCCTCTGAACTCAATGAAAGCATTTATTAGATGTTTGATTATATTAATTTTACATTTCTAACAAGAATGGTAGGAATTTTACACCAGTATGGCTAAACAATTAAGTCAAATTTGTATATATCATAAATGTGTTGCTTTATAAATAAAAGTATATCATTAAAATTAGTAGAATCCAAAGCATGTACTGCAGAAATAATAACTGTGTGCCACCAATTTGAAAATAAATGAGCCTGGGTCCCGCTGCTCATCTGCATATAATTAAGAAATTTAAGCCAGTTAGAATCAGAGTGCCCTTTTCACACATTGTGATCCTGAGAGAAAAATATAGTTTCTGAGATGCGGCTATTAAAGCCTTGTTATTCCAGTTCGTTTTTACAGTTTTATTGATATTTAAAAGACAAAGAATGTATCAGTTTATGGTTTACAACTCCAGGATTTGGTACACTTATGTGAGTGTATTGTGAAAAGATCACCACAATAGGTTTAGTCAGCATTCATCACTTCACGTAGTTAAAAAAAAATTTTGAGATGAGAACTTTTCACACCTACTCTCTTAGCACCTTTCAGGTACACTGTGCAACATTGGGAACTGCCATCACCGTGCTGCACGTTGCATCTCTGTGACTTATTTATCTTATAACTGGACATCTGCAGCTTTGACCACTTTCACCCATTTTCTGTGCGCCCCACACCCCACCCTCTGGGAACCACCAGTCTGTGCTTGGTTTGTTTAGATTACACGTGTTTGTCTTTTTCTGTCAAACTTATTTTACTCAGTTTAGTTTCATTTCTTCAAGGTGCATCTATATTGTGACAAGTGGCAGGATTTTCTTCTTTTTATGGCTGACTAATATTTCATAGTACATAGGCATATACATACTCATACCGCATTTTCTGCATCTATTCATCAGGTGATGGACACTTAGGTTGTTTTTATTTAAGAATAGTTGGTTTTTTATACATATACACTACTAAAACACATTGAACTATAATTCTTTTTTGTTTAATTTAATGTAAATTAAAACTGGAGGTAGCAGGAGAAAGAGAATATCTTATTTCTTTATAATTGAGTTAAACATGTGATATCTTCTCTTGAAAAGAAATTAGCAGCAATGGAAAAACCTCAAAGACTGATTTCAAATACTAAAAAGAATTTTATGATAGACAGAAAACTACTTGAAAAATAATTAAATGAAAAATTGGGGGAAAAAAGAATTTTATGCAATCTGGGTTATTTATGTATAATCAACATAGAAATTACCCACAGAAACAAGTCAAATCATACAAAGTTTTATTTTACTTTCTTGTTTACTTCAAGGAGGAAATTCTCATCAAAATTTTCACCAGTTTCTTTTTAGTTTTTTTTTTTTACTCAAAAAGTTAACACTTTTGAGAAATCTAAATATGTTTTCTCAAAATATAAGCATTAATGAACTGTGGAACAGTACTGCCAAGCTTTAGACAAAAAAGTTTTAATATCAAATATTTCCTTGTATTGCATTCCGTCTGTGAAATGAGCTCCAGGAGACGCCCAGTACTCTACAGCTCTGATCTGCAGGTTCCACACAGCCTCTTTTCAGATGATGTTTGACAGCTGAATAAAACAAGAAAGGATCGTCCACGCCCAGTCTTTCCACAAAACCCATAATCCAGAATTCAGGATGGTGTCCTCAAAGAAGAGATTCAAAGCCCCAAGTTAAATATAGTCTTAGCAATTGCAACATAATAGACAAAGTCGGTGGTTCTGATAGGTAGTACCTGTAATGTCAGTTGGCTCTTAGTTGTCAGAGATTAATGTGAGCCTTGCGGGGGGGGCGGGGGGGGGGGAAGGGTGCAGAGTGCACTTTTTTATAAACAAACAAATGGTATGAAAAGAAGCCATAATGCCATGATATTTATAACAAATTAACTTGCTACCACTATTTATTTGGCCATTCATTAATGGTCATGATATTTAGAAGCCTGAGATTAGCCACTGAGGGGAATGTTCAGAACCTTGCATCTCTACACTTTTATACATATAGTTAAACCAGCTCCTCTCCTGTGTGCCTTCCTCATACCATCCACTTGAAAAAGAATTTAGAATTAGTCTTTTTTTTTTAACTTTTTTTAAGATTTTATTTATTTATTTATTTATTTATTTATTTTTAGAGGGGAAGGAGAGAGGGAGAGAAACATCAATGTATGGTTGCCTTTTGTGCGTCCCCTGCTGGTAGTTAGCCTGCAAGGAACCAGCCTGCAACCCAGGCATGTGCCCTGACTGGGAATGCGAACCGCGATCGTCTGGTTCGCAGGCCCGCGCTCAATCCACTGAGCTACGCCAGCCAGGGCTAGAATTAGTCTTATAGAATACTTGTTGGGGGACATGGTGGCAAGGCACACTGATATGTCACAGGTTGTTATATGTGGAAAAAAAATATTGGTACCAAAAATCTTGTATTGAATGATTTGCTTGTGTTCATATAAATAGGACATTCACAGTTATTGCTATAGATAACACCATCGATTTTTTTCTAATTTAAATTCTTTATGATTTCTTGAATGGTAGACAAGCAGGGTATCCAAGTCCATGCAATTCTGAGGGAATTTATGAGAGTGAACTCCACAGATGTGTAATCGTTAGAATAGATGTAACTGTGAAAAGAGACTGGCAGCGGCTGTTGTGTGCACCCCTCTGCGTGGGCATGAGCAAGAGAAAAAAGCTCATGTTCATGGAGAAAAGTGTCCAGGGACCCTGATGTTTGGACCTTAGCAAATTAAGTTTATTTATTTCAGTGGAGCCAATTAGATATTAACAGTTTTCTCTTCTACCTCCCTGGCCGAAAGAGAATTTTTTTCTTTCTAGTAGAATATAAATTCTGCATAAGTTTTTCATATATATAAAATGCTGTGTGAATATCTCGCAGTAATTAATAGTCTTTCAGAGAGGTACGTAATGCATGGGATTGAATTTATTATTTATGAGTATCGGTGTTGTTTAAAAACCATATTCTGAGACATAAATCCAATGCCGAAGTGTAAAATCGCTAATACAGGCTCATAGCCTGGAAAATGATTTCTTTTAATAGTTTCTTTCATTTAACCGTTCTTCATTTGAAAATGTTTCCTTTCAACTGCGGATTTTGTGGTTTGGTGCAGTGAAGGGGAAATCTATTTCTTTGACATATTTATTATTTTAATATTTATTTGAAAAAGTTGCACCGGGTGCTTATATATTTTGCAGTTTGCAGAGATATTCATCCTTAGATATTTTTTAAATGTTTATTTGTTTCAATAAGTTTTCCTTCCATGGAACTAGCACTACGATTTCTATGGAGCTCTTTTGGAACTTCTCATAAAGCAGTGATGCCAACGTCAATCTGGATTTTCCAGGGAGTCGTTAAGCCCTAAAACCACACAAAAGAATCACATCACTAGAAGAGAGAAAGTTTGCCAGGCAAAATCTAACTAACCATTAGTAGATGCCATTAACTATAGTGGTTGCTATAACATAGACTTTAATATCACAGAGCATTTACAGGAGGAATGGTTTGGGGACACAATTATGTGGCCATGAAAAATATACATCACTGGTAGATTTGAAAGCAGAGTACCTGACAAACATCTTGTTTTAATGCAGAATATTACCACTCTAAATTCAAACACCTAAGTTATACATCTATTTGTTACTCACTCTCTGCCGGTTTTTATCCATAGTTCCAAAGATAGCACCCACCAACGTAAGTGGAAGAAGCGGAAGAAGGCATGAGTTAGTCATTGCCTGGGAGGTAAGAATGCCTAAATTCACAAGTCAGAACTCATTGATTCCTTAGGAAATGATGCTACATATCTATTATCTGTAGTTGGTACAGAGAGACTGAGTAATTTCTCTTTAACTTAGGTGAAGAAACTTTTTGAGTATGCTATTACTCAGATAAATATTGTCTTTCTTCATTTTCATACCAGGCCCCTGTTGACTTTTCTCCAAGTCTGTGGAATGCCCTCCTGTCATATAGGCTACCTCAGAGTAAAGTTTGAATAATTAAAATAAATCCCTTTGTATATCACTTCAGATGTTTGTTTGGTTTAGCTTGATGTTTAATTATTTCACAATTAGGTAGCTCCCTTGACTTAATTTGCAGACTAAAACCATTGAGGAGGAAAGAACTGACCACCCCTGAATTTGTGGCACGGTACCTCAGTTACTTTATTTATCTCATACAACAATTATATTAGTGGGAAAATTTTTTGTATTAAAAACTGTGAAACTGAGACAGAGTTTAACCACCTTCTCTGAAAAGTAGTGGAATTGTGAGTTTGGTTACAAAACATATGTTCTTTTGTCTTCTTCTCCATACAATCTGTAAAGTTTCTTGTCAAAGGAAAGAAGTGTGAGAGATACATTTATTTTTTATGAAGCCACTTTCCTTTTTTATGATAAATTACCTTATTATTTGATAGAGTTATGTAGTTCAAAAACCATGCCTTAGAATATGAAAATGGAATTTAAATGAAAATGTCTACTGGAAAAAAATAGACAAATTCCTGACAGTCTGTGAGAACAATGATAAAATGAACAAAAAAATTTCTTTTCCCCCTCAGAAATTTTTCATGAGCACATCCTCTGTGCTATTTTTATGTTTACTCCCCTCTTCTTCAGTAAAACATTTTGTCCTTTTTTTATTTCTACAGGGGATATTTCCCAACACCTGACCTTCTTTTAGATCCAATCTGTCTAAACGGAATTTTCTTCCCTGTATCAGCTTTGCGTCCAAGTCAACTCAGGCTGCTGTGACAAAAATTGTATAGAGTGGGTGGCTTATAAATGACAAGAGTGTATTTCTCCCAGTTCTGGCAGCTGGAAGTCCACATTAGGCACCAGCAGGTTCGGATCTGGTGAGGGCCTGATTCCTGCTTCACAGACAGCCATTTTCTTACTGTGTCCTCACGTAGCAGAGAGAGAGCGCTCAAGTCTCTTTTATGAGACTACTGATCCCATTTATGAGGGCTCTTTCCTCATAACCAAAGCACCCAACAAAGGCTTATCTTCTAACAGTATCACATTGGAGGTTAGGATTTCCTCACATAAATTTGGGGGGATATAAAGTTCAGCCTATAGTACTCTGATTTTATAGTCTTTGTCTCTTTTATTCCACTCAACACACAATGTCTCCTCAAATCAAAATGCAAAAGAAACAATGTTTAGCAAATGTGCGTTGAGTATCCTCAACGTGTCAAGCATTGTGCTAGGCTGGTAACTGTGCCATCGACTGACTAGTCAATCACGATCGTACCTTTTTATGTTGTGCCATTGATGCCCACTTAACAAATTTAAATGTAAGCAGTATAATACAGGAAGATTCTTGAACAAATGTTGTTTTTCATTTTACATATGTTAGAAAAGCATGAAAGCAGTGGGAAAAAACAGTAGTAGAAAGATCTTACATTAATGTCTCCTAAATTTTCTCTATGAGGGGCTCCATGGAGCATTACTAGTGGCAAGGTTTTCCTGGCCACCCGACCATGTGACATTTTCCACAATATGTTCAAATCTAGTGTGGAATCCGAAGACCTTCATTTCACATATCGGACTCATTGGAACAAATTTGTTTCACTTCAGGAGTTTTCAGTATCCTTAGTACTTTCATTAAATACCAACTAATATCATTTAATTTTTCATCCCTTACCCTTAAAACCTTTTACATTTCCAATGACTACCAAGTGATTATGTTATGCTGGCTTTTAAGGTAGTACAAAGATTTGAGTCTCCTTTTCTCTAGTTATCAGTAATTTTTTTACATGTAAAGTTTTGGAAGAAGTGAGTTTTTAATCTGTCATTCTGCTGATAATTAATTGCATTTTTCTTCTTTAGCCAGTGTCAGAAGAGTTTCAGAATGGGGAAGGCTTCGGCTATATTGTGGCTTTCAGGCCCAATGGAACACGTGGTTGGAAAGAGAAAATGGTGACATCCTCGGAAGCTTCAAAATTCATTTATCGAGATGAAAGTGTTCCTCCTCTTACTCCTTTTGAAGTTAAAGTTGGTGTTTATAACAATAAAGGGGATGGACCTTTCAGTCAAATTGTGGTCATATGTTCAGCTGAAGGAGGTCAGTTCCATTATCCTCATTATTTTTATTTGAAATATGTAAATATTTTATTTTGTTATGTGAATGAGACATTATTGAATCCTTTATTAGAAAACACAGTTACAACAAAAATAAAAATACAACACTTATTGTCCCACTATACTTTTTATGTATATTTTCAGATATTTTTCCAAACTATTTTTATTCTAAAAAATTGATCATTTCGTATATATTGCTCCGTGCTCTTCACTCCCTAATGGTATATGGCAACTATCTTTCCATGATAATAACAATATTTGTAATGGCTATAGCGTATTCTACTCTCTGGATGGACAGTTTACCGATCTTTTGGGGTTTAAAAATTAGATAATTTTATATTTTAACACATTAAATTTAAATTTGTGTGAAATAAATTTCAATGAAGATCCCACATGTGTGGCCAGTATTAGTTAGTACATATTTATTACTAACCTCATTCACACAACATTGTACTAATAAAGGAGTTTCAGACAGGACTTTCTGTTGGAAGATGTTCACATGTGACGTCTTTCAATCCTCTTGACAATGTTGCCTAGTGGGCATTGTTATCCTCTTTGTAGAGAAAGAAAATTCAAGTTCAGGAAAGTTAAAGGTTACACAGCTTGTAATTGAGAATAGAAGCAGGTCTATGGAATGATTACATCCTTGATTTTCCTTTAGCACACTGCCTTCGTATGCATAAGCTCATATGGTCCTCAGTATAAAACTACTGTGTTAGTAGGACCTAGTAGGCGCTATACCCATTACTCAGCCTCCTTCATCAAAATCCTGGGTTCTGTTAAGTTTTAAAACAAAAATCAGATTTTCTGAGAGATCTTACCTCTAAAATCAGCTTTTCTTCTTAATCCTTTTATTCAAGTGCAAAATTTCAGTTGGCCCTGGGAGTAAAAATAACACCTTACATGCCCTGAATTTGACAAATGACTGAGAAAATGTTCCACCAAAAGCAGCACTTACTAGACCTTCTGAATAATCATTGTCTTTATAAACTGGCCTTTTTACTTCTTTTGTGCCCACATTGGTGACTTTTGAAAGCTAAAGAGAATTCTTATCTTTTGGTGCTGGCGTTTATAGGGAAGACATAAATAAGGCTGTTTGAATATTGATTTAAATATTCAGTGTGCGAATATTTTAGTGTGCGATTTAAATAAAATGTAGTCTTTCAGTACAAACTGCCTTGTGTTTATATAACATAAAGCCAAATTTTGAAGCCAAGGCAGACAGCTTCTACTAGAATAAGAATGACCAGGAAAGTGAAGAACAAGTGACAACAAGGAATTATAGGTGTCCTGGTGAGGTACACGTGCATCTCAACTCTCCGATGTGTTTTCATAGACAGGTGGTGCACCATATTAGTTATACGAATTCCAACAACCGAATCTGTGGTGAGAATCTCAAGCTCCACTGTACTTTTCAGGAAACTGAGGCTCAGAGAGATTAAGTAACAAACTGAAAATTGATAGCACGGAGTGACAGAGTTGTGACAGTACTTAAGTGGCTTTGAACCCAGGTCTACATGACTCCAAAAGTCATGCTTTTAGCCACTACCCTACGCTATCTCACCAGGAAAATATATAATAATATTTTGTTTAAATTATATTAATTATATTATGTGATTATATAAAATATATAATATTTTTTGCTTTGATGTTGTACCAAGAATCTTTTTGAATCTCTTTGAACATATTTTATTCAGGAAGTGCTGCCTTTACTGTTGCTTTAAAATTTCTTCAACCTAATCATCGAGCACATAGCCCCAAAGGTTACATGAGATGAATTTGAGGAGTTTGTGCACGTGTTTTATATGCTAACACCAGTGCTGCCTCTAAGAAATACAGATTTGTACTTTCCTTGTCAACTTTTGCTTTGAAATTAAATTATAGCAGCTACCATGGGTTGTTTAAACTGTGTTTCCTTAAACTTGAAATGACTTGCCTTTGGAGATTTCTCTTTCAAGCTAGAAAGGAAGCATGCATATTTTCTTTCAAAGGCACTGAGGTTGTTACTGTGACATTTCATCGTAACATTTTATTTATTTGGGTAGACTGAAATATGAAAAATATCAGGCAAATGAAATCTGGTTAGAGTCTGCCTTTGTTCTGACAAAATTCAAAAATATACTTGGTACCTGTTCACTAATTAAACTTACTAATTTAGAACTTTATGTGTAAATATGAGTAAAGCTTTGCATCATTAAAAGATGTCAGCTAAGAAAGGCAGTACAACGGGAAGGAAGAGCATTTGCCTGGAGTCAGCGTAGCCTGAGTTCAACCTGTTTGCACTAACTCCGTGGTCCTGGGCAGGCCATCCATCTCGCTGAGCCTTGCCTTCCTCCGTTTCGAGGTCTTCAACAGGAACATATCCAGAAGCCACCAAAAACCTAAAACTAAAAGTTTGTTAATTTATTCTACGTTAAAAATGTTCATTTAAATTGTAATTGTCCCAGAATGGGCAGTAATAATACATCCACTTTTGTCACATGATGAAAAGAAGAAAATCAACACTCTTTTTTAGCAACTTGGCTAATTGGTTTACTTGAAAATGAGTAAACATTTTTGAGATTGAACTGTTTTTAAAGAGTCAAGGCCTGTGATCAACTCATAAAATAGTACATTGGACTCAGGCCAGTGAAGACGCCTCTCCTCTATGTCTATGGGCGTTTATACAAACCCACAGCACACCATCATCGTACTCTTGCCCAAAGCCCAAGTGACGTCTGATTGAGACTATATTTCTCCATAAGACAAATTCTGCCTCTTAGTCTTTCATTAACATAGTTTACCAGCTTATCACCTTAAAATCCATCCATATTTTAGATGAATTTAAAAACAAGAGGATTGTGACTGGCTTTCTATTTCTCTTTGTGGACATAGCTCTTCCTTTGCATATCAGACGTGCCCAATACATGCCTAGAGGTGACACCAAGGCAGGAAGAAAACACGCACTTGATGCTGTATTAACTGCAGCCAACAGACCTCATGTGGATTGAAGGCGAGCACAGAACACAAGGACTTCAAGACACACCTCACAGTACTAGTTCCCAGCCCATTTCCTACTGGCATATTGATGATGAATGACATTCACATCCAGAACACACTCCCATAAGGGCTATACCCTCTATACGCATTCCCTCTACCCTCCACTCTTTTCTTTTCCTCTCTAGAAAGCCTATGGAAATGCAAGTGAGAATTACATTACTATAGCAAAAACTTTGAATGTAGTCTGTTTTTAAAAGAACTAGTCATTTATACATACTGATAAGTAGTAAATCATTTGGGAAGTGACTCTGACTTGTGACATTGAGGTTGGTCTTTTTTTTCAGTTGCCCCAGAGCTGTCAGAAAAGCTCCAAATGATTCTTCTGCTAATACCCTGGAGTGTTTGAAACTTTCCAATGTTTCCACAGTAGAAGTCACCCTGAATTGCTCTGTCAGTGCCAGGCAGCATCTGACACAAGCCTGGAAGGAGAGATATTTTGCCTGCCAGGACTTTCATGCACCCTGCACATACATCAATTATCTATACTCTTTAAACCAAGCAAGAATTGCATGCCCTCTAACCCTGACTTGACTTCAGATACTAGTGGATGGTATAATCCTATGTAATAATACTCTTGTTTTGGAAACAATTTTAATTTTTTTAATGAATAGCAAAGCTTTGACAGAGTGATTTTAAAATGCATGGTAGAAGTGATAAAAGTAATGTTTTTTCAAGATGAAAAAATCAGATTGAACTTTACTTTCATATTTCTAGAAATACTCATCAAACTTACATCCATTTATCGTTTAATTTTCATTATTAGAGCTTTGAAAAGGGAGAGAATCTGGGCATCCAATTACTTCTATCAGAAAAATATGAAAAAATTCAATATAGATTAATCATAGATTGAAATATTTGTTTAATTGGGGTTTACTTTAGCCTTTTCTAGGTTTTTTGGCTTTTGCCTTGCATGGAAAATTTGTGATACTTTTATTTTTATTAAAATCAAAAAATGTCTCCTCATTTCTGGAGAATGATGTGCAATTATTTCCTTGCAAATGGAGCTACCACAGCTCAAATTAAAAGCCAGCATTCACAAGCTGTTATTCTACTGATCAGTTGCTAGCTGAAACCAAACTCAGTGGGATTGATGTGAACTTGAAAATTAATAAATCAGCATATTAGTTGTAAAATACAAGAAATAATTTCCTGTCTTTGCCAGATGACCCATTTGGATTAGTGCCTGTAAAAGTTCAACTACAGCTGTCTTCACTGCATTTTTAAATAATGAAATAATAATCCTTCTCCGAAGGAGTTTATTAAGCTCTCCTTTGATTAATGCTGGTGCCCACCGTTCCTGGGAAGTCAGATGTATAATCAATATTACAAGCACAACCCCCAGATTACTTGGAGAACTCCTGCTGCTAGATCACTTAATACAAATGTATCATCTAGATTTACGAACATGGTAATGCTGTTCAAGATTTTTAACCCAACAGAAACTGAAATCTATCAGTCTGTCTGTTTCATATGCCGAGATTGGTGTGAAGTTAGCCATGCCGTAATTATAATATCATCATAAGTAGAGAGGGAGATAAAGAGAGGGTGTGGGAGATCTTTCTAAGCCTCTGAGTCAATTAGACATACGGCTAGTACCATCTCAGAAACAGATTCCTGGATTTTCATCAAATTACCTGAGTATTACATGAGTATAATAGAAGCGAGAGGGGCAGGAAACATCTGTGATTTGCAGATCAAGAGAGTTTTAGAGATGCCTAAATGTAACAGGATCTATGAGGAGTAGGTGCAGTTATGATTCAATTTACCAAAAGTTCCATGAAATAAGCTCTGCCCTGTGTTACTTGGTGGATTGGAGCATCGTCCAGTAGATGGAGGGATTGTGGGTTTGATTTCATCCCCATAGGGGCAGGTACCTGGGTTGTGGGGTTCCATCCCCTGTTGGAGCTCACGGGAGAATGTGGCCCATCAAGTGTTTCTCTCTTGCATCTCTATCTATCGATCGATCGATCTATCGATCTATCGATCTATCGTCTATCTATCTCTCCCCCCTCCTTCTCCCTTCTCTCTTTAAAAGCAATTTTTAAAAAACGTCCTCAAGGGAATATAAAAAATTTCATGAAATAGATTACAAGTAGTAAATAGCATGTGGCAGGACAAATAAGAGATGATGGGGTCTTGGTGATTTCTGGTAAAACTTAGAGAGCCCAGGTGTAGATCCCAACATCAACAGCCTTGAGAGAAGTCAAGAGTGGAGGGGCAAGGAGAAGAGAGAGCAAAATAGCAAAGGGAAAGGCACGAGGTGTGTATAACACCGATATGTACACAGCAGCAGAAGAGCCTGGTGGTTAGGCCCTAACTGCCTTGTTCAAATCCTCTCTCTGCCCTCTAGCAGCTGTGTGACTTTGGGACAGTTGCTTATCCCCTCTGACCCTCAATTTTCTCATCTGAAAATACTGAAAGTGATAGTAGGGTTGCTAGATGGTTAATTAATACCTATAAGGAATCTGCATAGGAATTGGCACAGGTCAAATCTTCAAAAATTGGTGATTATTACTTTTGGTTTCTCCTTATCTATTTAGTCTGTTCTTTCTATGTTCTTTATTTTTAATTTTATTCCATTTATTACTCTTTCAGTTATTTGGAGCTAATTGGGCAACAAGAGACTATATATATTCCCTGTAAAATTTCTCCTGTGCCCCAAAACTGACTCTGAGAGATGGGGAGTGAACCAGCCATCTCCTTAGAACCCATTTTAAAACTACAGAAGGAAGAACACTTGAGACCTGAGTTCTAGTGGGGACTCTTTCAGAGTTGAAAGCAGAGTTTGGATGAGTTGCATTTTTCCTCTACAAAATGAGCACTTGAATTTAGAACATACATTTACAACTCAAAAGATGAGAGAGGTCAGGTAGGAAACACAAACAAGTGAAGCAGTCTCAGTGAGGTAATGCAGAAGTAGCCGGGACTCTGGCCCACTGGAAAGCACGTGCCCTGACAAGTGATGCCAGCTGCTAATTCTCAGCTACCAACACCAAGAATTCAGACTTGATACTGCCCTTTTCTCCCCAAAAGAAGCAGGAAACTTTTATTATATATGTTGGAATAAATTATTTTTAACACTTGAAAATATATTTTTTTAATTTTTCATTGTTCAATTACAGCCGTCCTTATTTCCCCCCATTACTCTCACTGCCCTGCCCACCCCCACCTCCCACATTCAATCCTACTCCCCCCCACATTTGTTGTCCATGTCCATGAGTCCATTATACGTGTTCCTGGACCTGACCCTTCCCCTTCTTTCCCTCATTATCCCCCTCCACTCTGGTCACTGTTTGCTTTGCTCACTTGTTTGTTTTGTTGATTAGGTTCCACTTATTTAATACATGATTTGAACAAATGAAATGCTACTTAAAACCAACTAGCCATCCATTTGTGAGCTTTGATCCAAGTGTCTTCTAGAAGATTCTTTCTAGTTGTGACTTTCCATTACTGTCACAGTGGGATACCCCAATACAACGGCTAGTTCCAACCCAAACCAGATATTCTGTAATCCAGTCACTCAGCCTTGCCCACAGGTAGATTTTTTGATCCACACAAGAATGTTCTCTTGGCTATAAATGGCACATACTGAAACTTTCTGAAGGAAACTGACTGAGATTACAATTTTACATGCTGAAATTTCCAGTTTAGGTATTATTTTAATATATATGTGCATCTCCTTCTGATATTATCTAAAAGGTAAAACAAATAAAAAATGACCATTCAGTTCTTATTTTATTCATTTACCCTCATTTAATTGGAAGCAACTATACTGTTTAGCTTGCAAAAATGCAATTGTGAAATGTCATCTTGGGTCTGACCCTGATTTAAAATCCTCAGAGTTTATAGAAACTAGGATAAATAGAAATTAGGATGCTCGTTTGGGAAATACGTTTCAGAATATTTTTTCTTTTTTTAACTTTTCTTATTTTTTACTTGAAAAACCTTTCTTATTTCTATTTGAGAAGGACTTAAATGTGTGTAGTGCTACAGAAAGCTGATAGAGAGATAGCATCGTTTCTCTAGAGCTGGAGATAGAAAGGCTGCCACCAACCACATACTTTGTGCTTCTGAAATTAGTTATCCCCCTGCAATCTTCTTTGACAAAGACGTAATTGCTTCACGAATATAAAAGCAGAAAAGAGGCATTTGGCACACAAATCTTTTCAATGCGTTCATTTAAAAGATAAGCCAAACTGCTTCGGAATAGAACGTTTCCCCTAAGTGGTAGCTAAATCCTGGAGATCAGCTTGTACACATCTTAACAACATGAGCACTTCCTTTCCTTTACTTGCAACATCGAGAATCTTAACTCCTACTAAAAAGCAATGAAAAAGATTGTGTTGCGAGCCTGCTGATCTGAATTTTAGAATAAAATAGAAGCAGAAACCTTTCCCAGAATTTTTTCATTAGGCAGATCCACAAATAATGGGCAGTTGCAAAGTTAGATAAGGGAAACCACTAGCAAAATAAAATAATAAAAGATACTCAAAGAGTGACAGAATGGGAAATTACAATTTGTAAAGGTACAATTTATACATTATACCACAGCATGAATTAATGTCAACTTCTGTGTAAAGATGAATATGAATTTACCAAAGCATTTTGAGTTAACATAATTATAGCACCTGATCTTCATGAAAGCTTTACCAGAAGAAAATTCTTGCTCGGTGCAAACGTATGCCTTTGAAAACCTGTTTTGTTGACTTCTTTTACAATAATAAGGGTAGATGTTTTGATTGATATTCCTTAACTGATACTATGTATAAATTCTCCAAATAGATGTGTGATCACCTTCCATTAGAAAAGACAAAATGTCAAAAAAATGGTTAAAGTTCCTTTGATACCCCTCATAATTACTTTTAAAATTTTTATTTAGAACTCTATCTTTGTCTTATGGTTCCCTAAATCCAAAAATCATAACAAAGCAAAACAAAAACAAAAAAATCTAAAACCAGAATCCAAAAACAACAAAAAATCCACACCATTTTCAACCAAGAAATCTGAGCTTCTGCCGGTGATATGGGTTAATATCAAAGACTCTACAGTTTTTATGGGATAAAAGTTTTTCCAATCAAATTGGTACAGAACTGCTGTTTGAACTAATGGCTGGCCTTTATTCTGCCATTTCATTTTACGTGTGTTTGTGACACAGTATTTATAATTCTGCAGTGTCAAAGTGGAAAATATTTTGTTTCTCATACAGAGTACAACCTCAATGTGCTGCTTTGGAAAAAAAATAGTGAGAAAGGTCACTGAGCAGAGCAACAGCGCTGAGACCTTCTGAGGCTTTTCCTTTCCATTTTACACCTGTCTTAAAAGTCAGCCCATGCCTTTTAAATATCATGAGTTATAACGTATTCCTTATAAATTCATGGAAATGTAGTTTTGGGGTTGAAACAGCAACAACAAAAAACAACTCAAGCAGCTACACCATTAGTGCCTGCACAGTGTAAAAAAATAAAATAAAATAGTAAGAAGTGATATTTTGAAAATGAATGCCTTAAGTGACAGGGACTATACTAAACATTTTATATGTAACATGCCAATTAAAACTAACCTCAAAAAGTCTCCGAGCTAAGTGTTTTTATTGTGCCCACATCAAGAAATGAGGGAGCTGGAGCTGAGGAAGATGTGAAGCGACTTGCCTGAAGGTAAATAAACATAACGTTTTTGAAGGCGAAAAGCAGGGGCAGCAGCAATAATAACAAAAAAGTCAATTCCGATTCTTAGTCCATTCTTTTCATCATTATGGTTGATGGCAGGCAACTTAAGTCGAGCAATTTAACTTCTCCAAAAATGTCCTAGTTAATCCAAGGGTAGAGATCTTTTTTTTTTCAATGAATTGAATTTAATAAACATTTCTTTTTCCTTGATGCAGTCTCCTGACACATTCTTATTTTCTTTATCTCTTCTCTTTTTTATGTTTCTTTTTTTTAAAATATATTTTATTGATTATACCATTACAGTTGTTCTATTCCCCCTTCATTCCCCTCCGCCCTGCACACCCCCTCCCCCACCATTCCCTCCCTTTAGTTTATGACCACGTGTCTCAAGTTCTTTTTTTTTTGAGATGTTAAGATGGTTTTATTTTATTTTTTCCAAGGGTAGAGATCTTTGCTTGTCTTGCTTGATTTGCCATTTCTTGTGGATAAGGAGTTGATGACAATCAACCCAATTATAGAAATCCTAAAAGGAATCTTTTTATCTTGTGTTTTTTATAACTACAATGGCACTTCATTGCCAAAATAAGGTGGAAATAAGAAATACCTGACATATTTAGGTGCAATGTTTTGATAGACATAACTTGTTACCATTGCGGTTTATTATTTCCATTTTTCTTCATACAGAACCCAGTGCTGCTCCCACAGATGTTCAGGCCACAAGTGTGTCCATGTCAGAGATTCTTGTTGCATGGAAACATATTAAGGAGAGTCTAGGAAGACCACAGGGATTTGAGGTATGAACAGAATTATCAAAAATAAGCTTTGTTACCTCTGCTAGCATCATATTCTTGCAAAGAGATGGTTTGGTGACATTTTAACAGAATCATATTCCTTTGAAATTTTGCTCCATGGCAAAGAGAATAGGAAGTACGCTCTTATACTGACAGGTATCACATTGCTCATGAGCTGGCTTATTTTTTTCAATACAGAAGTTTCTATTGCACAACGCAAAGTTTTTTTTTTCTTTTAAAGAAGTGAAAATAGATCTATTTCAAGAACTACAGCTGGCTATTTACTGTTATCCAATTCATTGGTTGTTAAAAACATTTGTGTATTTTCCTCTAATAATTAAATGTGTAAAACAAGTCTTTCTACTATACTGTCCTTGGCAAATCTTACCTCCTATACTAACTTCTCAAATTTGCTTGGAACTTAGTGGTGTGTACCTACTTGTTCAAATGCTGTTTAATTCTTTAAATTGTGTCACTTTTAAACACAGACATGCAGCCTTATAATGGTGAAAATTTTATAACAGTTCATTGAGTTGAATGAAATGTTAGCTTTCAGGATTGTGGTCAGGGTGTGAACTGGAATATTCCACAAAAACAAGATGGCTGCTCCTCACACACCTCTTCTTGCCTTCAGCAGTCATTCAGAGGAAGTAGGGGGGATGCAACTAATAAAAGATAAAAAAAGAGCCCTGGCTGGTGTAGCTCGGTGGATTGAGCGCTGGCCTGCGAACCAGAGGATATCAGTTTGATTCCCAGTCAGGGCACATGCCTAGGTTGCAGGTCAGTTCCCTGCAGGCCAACTCCCAGCAGGGGACGCACGAAAGGCAACCATACATTGATGTTTCTCTCCCTCTCTCCTTCCCTTCTAAAGATAAATAAATAAATAAAATCTTTAAAAAAAAAAAAAGAATCAGCATAGGGCCTAAGATCTTAGTCACCTTTAAACTTTTTAATTCTTTTACTCTCTAGCAATTTACTCACTAAGAAAAAATTATCTTGATTTTTAAAAAATGATAAAGTATATAAATTGTACACTAACATGGTTTCTGGGGTAAAAACACATTTTCTTATTCTCTTTGAGTTTTTAAACCATGCCTAAGAACAATTTGATTAATATACAGCTAGCATTAGATCATGATTACCGCGATTATACAATATTTCTAAGAGTTACAGCAAGGATCATTTTTAAGGAACAATCATATCTATACAATATCATGGATTTATCTCTATAGCCTTGCTTCAATCCATTATTTGGTGATAGATAATTCAGTATTATCTTACCAGGATTGCATGTTTATTTTATTACAATCCTTTTTTCCTGTCCATGCTGCAGGGAACATGTCTGGTCACCAGTGAACCCAGGACTTGTAATAATTGGTCCATGGCACCTAGAATAACTTAGTTGTTGAATGAATGAATATCTGTGCTTCACAACCATCCCCTCTTAGCACCAATGTAGAAGATACTGTGTTGGCCTTCCCAGCTCCTCTTTAGAGGGCCAAGGCACCATTCCCCAGCTGCTGTGAGGGTTGGCCACCAACGATCCTCAGCTTCTCCTCGGCAGAATTTCCCCCCAACCAGAAGTGCTGCCTTACCTGAAAGATCACTTCCCACACAACCAGGCAACCTGAGACCAATGACTGACTCTGTCTGCTATTGGCCCCTTCCTCAAGGAGGAAAAAGTATATGTTGCAGTGTATGATTCAGAGCCTTTGCCAAGTGTATCAGACCAAAACTACATTATCTGGGCCCACACTCTTCCTCAGCCTCCTCTTCTTTTTTAATTCTCCTTTCCACCATTCCTTACAGATTTACCTGCAAGCATTCTCACAATAAATCACATGCCCTCAAATCCCGGTCCCAAGCTCTGCTTCTAAGTAACCCAACCTAAAACTCGGTAAATATAGACCTACCTAGACCTTTGAATCAGAACATCTGGTGTGCACCCTTTTAGCAAGTCATGGAGTGTAGAAGAATGAGGATCCAGGCTCCTCTGTCTCAAAGTGGTGCTGCTCTCACACAGCCAGCCCCCCTCGGCCTTTTTCCTGCCCACTCTAGTAGCATGACATTCGCATTCCCACAATGATAGACCTGAAATAACAGCTTTCTGTGAGGTCCCGCAGAGATCCTGTGAGATTCAGATTCCTGCACAATTCTTCTCATCCTAAGATTAAGTCATTCATTTTTCAATCAACAGATATTTATTGAAAGTCTACTAGGAACCAGAACTAGATGCGAGGGATAAAACAATGAGCAAAAAAAATAAGTCTCTTTTCTAATGAAGCCGATATTGTACTAGAGAAGGCAAAGGATAAAGAAACTACAAAAATGTGTAATATGATATTAATTGATGATAAATTCTTTATAGAAATATGAAACTGGCCCTAGCTGTTGTAGCTCAGTGGATTGAGTGTGGACTGTGGATAGAGGGTCACCAGTTTGATTCCCAGTCAGAGCACATGCCTGGGGTATGGGCCAGGTCCCCAGTGGGGGTGTGTGAGAGGCAACTACACATTGATGTTTCTCTCCCTCTCTTTCTCCTTCCCTTCCCCGCTCTCTAAAAATAAACAAATAAAAATCTTTTAAAAAATAAATATGAAACTGGACAAGAGTGTAGAGGGTGAAAGAGTCTGCTATTTATACGGGTTTGAGAAGTCACCCTTTCCGGGGTTTTGACAGTTGAGTAGAAACATAAGAGAGAGAAACAGAGAGGGCAGCACACTCAAAGTCTCTGAGATAAGAGCATGCTGGCCTTTTTCAAAGAACAGGAGGGGAGAGATTTGGTGAGAGCGCAGTAAACCACAGGGAGGGTGGGGCCTGAATGATGGAAAACTTGCCAGAGCAAAACCAGGTTACATGGGGTCTTATGAACCGCAAAAGGAGTTTGATTGTATCTAGAGTAGGAGAAGAGGCCATTTGAAGGATTTTTTAAAGGAACAGTCAAGGCAGGACCTGACATTTAAAAGCCCCTCTTTCATTTAGAGGGTACAGAGTAGACTTTAGAGAAGACCTCAGAAACAACAGTGGAGAGGCAATTGGTCCAGCCTAGGTAGTGATGAGGTTGCTTTCGACTAAAACTGCCACAGTAGATTTGATAAGAAGTGGACCTTTTAAGATATATTTTCAATTGGAGATATAGCAGAACTTGCTAATAAATTGGAGGTAGAGTGTGTAAAAGAGGAGAGTCAAAAATAATTCCAGGGCCCTGGCTGGTGTACCTCAGTGGATTGAGCACAGGCCTTCAAACCAGAGTATCAGGGTTCGATTCCCAGTCAGGGTATATGCCTGGGTGGCAGGCCAGTTCCCAGCAGGGGACACACAAGAGGCAACCATAGACTGATATTTCTCTTCCTCTCTCCTTCCCTTCCCCTCTAAAGATAAATAAATAAAATCTTTTAAAAATTTTTTAAAATAAAAATCTTTAAAAAAAATAATAATTCCAGGGATTTTTGACCCAAGGAAGTGGGTGAATAACATGCCATGCACATAGATGAGAAACTGAGAAAAGCACTTTTTAGAGAAAAAAATCAAGGATTCTGGTTTAGATGTGTTAAACATTATAAGCCTTTTTATTTCTGAAAGGGTTGGCAAATAGTTTTTGTGTTAAGAGAAAGGCTAGAGATAGAGCTGTAACTCCAAGGAATCACCATGTGTGAGTGGTTTTCATGCATGTACTGGCTGAGGTTACTGCATATTGATAAAGACGTCTGAAAACTGAGCCTTCGGTGGTGCCTGACCATTTGGACCTCAGGAAAGGAGCGGATCTGACCAAAGAAAGTAAAGGAGACACTGAAGAAATTCAGAAGCCTAAGGAAGAATTTTAAGATGGAGTGATCTTCTGAGGCAAAGTCTGCTAAAAAAATTCAGAAAGATGGGGACCGAGATGGTCCAATGGATGTGGCAATGCCGAGACCTTGCCGACCCTGGTGAGAGGGGTTTCTGGAGTGCTGGTGATCTAGGCTTGACCAGAGAGCAGGATCAAGATCACCCAAGTGTGACACTCAAGAGTGTCAGAGCACAATGTTCTTGCTATATCTATTTCACTCAGAATGACAAATTATCCCAAGAAAAAAGGAATTTCTTTAAATATCAAACATTAATAGGAATGAATCAAATTCTAGAACAGTCAACACAATGACCACATTCTTAAATTAAAATAAATCAATTCAAATTCTGACAACTATTTTTACACATTGAAACAACACAAATTCCAAAGGTGCAGTAACATCTATTCTATTATATAGTACACTATAAATTGTTGTTTTAAAAATACGACAACTTGTTACCAAAAAAATCAAAATTTTGTTAATGGAAAATTTAAACGTATGGTTTTATAATCAGATAATAATGAAAACTTTACATAATTCAGTGGCCAACTCTATATTAACTATCATTTTGAATCTTGATGATGAATGTTTTGAACTCTGCATCTGATAGGTTGTCTACCTCCTTGTCACTTAGTTTTTTCAGTAGTTCTGGTTGTGGATTGTTTTTAAATTGGTTATCCTTCTTTTGGTTGTGCAAAAAAAGTGAAGCCTTTCTACCCATGCCCCTATCTTGTCCAGAACTGTCCCTATGTGCCATTTTGAGAGGTGTGGAGATGGTGTTTGGGGTCATCTCCCTTTTTTTCCCTGAATTACAATGTGTGAATCAGACAGAAAGATTCTTCTCTTATAAATATTGTACTCTAATGGGGAAAACAAACAAGTAATAAACAGGCCAACAAGTGATTAAAATAAACTGAGAGAAGAATACATATAGAAGTTCAAGGGTAGAACATACCAGGTTCCTTTAAGGAACAGAAAGAAGTGGAGCAACTGGACCTTGGTGAACAATGGTGTAAATGGAATAAAAAATAGTCAGAATTAAGTGGGCAGAGACAAGATTATGTAGGAATATGTAGATTCTAGAAAGAATTTGTATTTTATTTCAAATGCAATGAAAAGCTATTGGGGCAAATACAGGAGAAAAGTGACAATGTATGATTTATACCTTTTTAAAACATCAATCTGGCTGCTCTTCGTAAAGAAAAAGGAAAAGGGGGAAAAGTCAGGAATAGAAGTTAGGAGGTTATTACAATAATTTCAGCAAGAAAGATGGTAACTTAGACTACGTCCTAAGAGTGGAAAAGGATAAAAGTAGACATAACTTTTAGGCAGGTCAGCAGGATCTCCTGACCAATCAAATGTGGATGAAAAGGAAATGATTCCTACACTAGTGAGATGAGCGAATGAATCAATGTTGGTACCATCTACCAACAATATTGGGAAAAACTTGGGCAAGGAAAAGATTTGAAGGTGGGAAATAAAGAATCCTACTTTGGCTAAATTCAGTTTGAAATGCCTATTGGAAATCTAAGAGATAAGTCAAATAAGCAGTAGAATATGTGACTTTGGAGTCTTATAAGAGGTCAGGTTTGAATACATAAGAGTGGCAGTCATAGTGGTGGTAGTAAGGCCATTGCACTTGATGAAAGCACCTAAGGACAAATTTCCAGAGAAGAGAAGAGGGAGGGAGAGGATGGGAGGAGGAATGGGGACGGGGTTGCACTGAGCTGTCTTGATGCACTCAGCATTTAGATGTTTAACGAGGAGGCATCAGCGTAAGGGTGGCAAGGATAAATCAGTTTGGTAAAGGGAGAACAAGGCATGAGAAGCATTAAAGAAACTAAAATTGTTGCTTAAAAGAAATGATCAACTTTGTTTAAAGCTGCTAAGAAATCAAGTGAGGCCAAGAAAAATCAAAAGTAGTCAGAAAGTTGGCGGGGCAGAGACAGATTATATAGCAATATGTAGATCATGGAAAGAGTTTGTATTTTATTTCAACTGCCTATTGGGTTTAGAGGCTACTGGTGATTTTCAGATAACTCCCATAATCAAATAAGAAATAAGCTTCCCTTATGTTTTCAATTTAGTTGCTTCAGATTATAGGCATCTAATATCCCCCAAAATACTACTGCTATCTAAATTGTGATTATTGGCAACAACCTGGGGGGAGAGAACTTCAAACCAGAGCTCTCAACCCAGCAAAACTTTTGTTTCTGTGGAATCATCTAAATCTTCTTTTTAATTATTTAATTGTTGTTCAAGTACAGTTTTCTGTCTTTTACTCCCATCTCAGCCCACCCTGCCTACTGCTCTCCACTTCCCTCCCATTTCCGCCCCCCACCTTAGTTATTGTCCATGTGTCCTTTATACTTGTTCCTGAAAATCCTTCCGCTTTTCCCCTGAAATTCCCTCCCCTCTCCCCTCTGGTCACTGCTCCCCCATTCTCTATTTCAGTGTCTTTGTTTATATTTTGCTTGTATGTTTGTTTTGTTGTTTAGCTTCCTGTTAAAAGTGAGATCATACGGCATTTGTCTTTCAACACCTGGCTTATTTCAGTCAACATAACGCTTTCCAGTTCCATCCATGATGTTGCAAAGGGTAGGAGCTCCTTCTTTCTTTCTGCTGCATAGAATTCCATTGTGTAAATGTACCATAGTTTTTGGATCCATTCATTTACTGATGGGCACCTAGGTTGCTTCCAATTCTTGGCTATTGTAAATTGTGCTGCTGTGAACATTGGGTTGCATAGGTTCTTTTGGATTAGTGTTTTAGGGTTCTTAGGATATAATCCTGGCAGTGGAATTGCTGGGTCAAAAGACAGGTTCATTTTTAGCTTTCTGAAAAAATTCCATACTGTTTCCACAGTGGTTGTACCAGTCTGCAAACCCACCAACAGTAAACTAGGGTCCCCCTTTCCCCACAACCTCTCCAACATTTGCTGTTTGTTGCTTTGTTTATGATGGCCATTCTGACTGGCCATCAATAGTAAAGTAAAGTGATGTCTCATTGTGGTTTTGATTTGCATCTCTCTGATAGCTAGTGATATCGATCATCTTTTCATGTGTCTCTGGATCTTCTGTATGTCCTCTTTGGAGAAATGTCTGTTCAAGTCCTTTGCCCACTTTTTAATTGGGTTGCTTGTCTTCTTAGAGTGGAGTTGTGTAAGTTCTTTGTATATTTTGGAGATTAAACCCTTGTCTGAGGTATCATTGGCAAATATGTTTTCCTATACAGTTGGTTCTCTTTTTATCTTAATGCTGTTTTCTTTAACCATGCAGAAGCTTTTAATTTTGATGAGATTCCATTTGTTTATTCTTTCCTTTATGTCCCTTACTCTAGGGGACATATCAGTAAAAACGTTGCTGCATGAAATATCTGAGATTTTCCTGCTGATGTTCTCCTCTAGGACTTCAATGGTGTCACGGCTTATACTTAAGTATTTTACCCACCTTGAATTTATTTTGGTGTAGTTGTAAGTTGGTGGTCAAGTTTCATTTTTTTTTTGCACGTAGCTGTCCAGTTCTCCCAACACCATTTGTTGAAAAGGCTACTTTTGCTCCATTTTATGTTACTGCCCCCTTTGTCGAATATTAATTGACTGTAGAGAGTTGGGTTTATTTCTGGGCTCTCTGTTCTATTCCATTGGTCTATGTGCCTATTTTTATGCCAGTACCAGGCTGTTCTGAAAAAATATGGAACGCTTCATGAATTTCTGTCTCATCCTTGCACAGTGGTCATGCTAATCTTCTCTGTATCATTCCAATTGTAGTCTATGTGCTGCTGAAGCGAGCATGGAATCATCTAAATCTTATGTCAGGGTACCAGTGTTTTAATATATGTATGTGAGATTCACAACTCCTCAGTGATGGTATCAGAGATGGTTAAGATTCAGACCTAACATCTGAACATGTTTTGCACCTATGCATGATTATAATAAGTGAGTCTAATTGGTCACAACAGAAAACTATTTTAGCTTCAGACAAAAGTATTTAAAATAAGTCAAGATGAGATTTCTATATTAGAAACTTCCTTTGACATGCCCATAATGATAGGAGAGGTAACAAAAAATAAGATACAATTTCTGAAGTCATGTGAATGGATTTATTTTCTTCCAGGATACGGTTCCTGTTAAGTACATACTCTACTGCCATTTTGATACTGATGAATGTCTCTGGAATACACTGTATTAACTAATAATAACACCTCAATACATTCTCCTTAATAAATAATCAAACTTGAACCTATATGTGGTTCACCTGACTCTGAATTATTTGTGTTTTCTGTGCCACTAATTATGGGAGGTTACCCTTCTGCAGGAGTTGTTCAGAGAGAAGGTGAATATCGTCAAGGGCAGTAAAGACCTTAAGGGTCTCAAGTCCTCGCCTGACCTCTCACACTCAAATCCCTTTCATTCTCTCTCCAGTTCTCATTCTGACTGCTCCTCAATTGATTAGTAGCCTGGCTCTCATTGTGACCTGGATTGGCAGTCAAATTTGGGTCTCGTATGTCCCTGATATGACTTTCTGTGTGTTTTGTTTGAATCTCATTTATCATTTATTAGTCATTCATCTTCTTAATCAGCAAATATTTATTGAATGGCTGCTACGTTATAGTGCAGTGTGTGGATTAAAGAATAAGGGAGATAGACAAAGTCCCTGTTACCCAACGAAAGTGGGGTTGGCACACCCCTGCTGCACACGGGCATAAAACAGAGATTGGCGGGGAAGGAAAAGGTCTTTATTACAATGGTGCACAGTTGGTGGGAACAAGGGACTCCCCAGCTCCAGGCCCCTATCTCCCCCACAAAACAGAAAAAAAACAGCCACCCTTAGAAACAGAAATAGTGCCCAGACATTCCATTCCATCCCATCCTGTCCTTCTGGAGTACAGGGCTGCTCTCCGGCTTCGGGCTTCTCCCCTGGAGTCCACATCTTGGGGCCAGCACCGTCACCACCTTACCATGGCTGCTTCCCACACGACGGTTGGAGCTTTGACGTCGAGATACGAGACATTTCTAGCAGTGTGATTGAAAAGTGAAAGTGGACTATGTTTTTGAACGTCGGATTTGTGAATAACCATGACTGGCCCTTCTGGGTTCGCATGCATGTCATAGGTCCCTGTAAGTAAGTTATTAGGTTTCAGTTTTGAGTTTATGAAGACACCAACTTTAAGTGACCTGCGAGCGATAATTCTGAAATCCTAGAGCAGAAACACTCAAGGTTTCTTGAGAACTCCATGCCTTTGTGTGCATAAAAATCAGTGCATTTGGCAGTCTGGGACGAAAGAGGAGTGGAGAAAGGTAAGACCAGATCTCATCATCTTTTCTGTTTTCCCGGATCAGAAAGAATGAAGAAGATAACTGTGTGATAATGAAAGGTAGATGAGTCATGTTTTCATTCCTCCAAACCTCAGCATTTATTAAGTATCAGGCATTATGCTAAACAGTGGAAATACATGTATTAATAAGATCTAGTCCCTGCCTTCAATCTAATATCGAAGATGTTTATGGAAAATTTAAATAAAAGAGAGGGAGAAAGACATTGAACAATACTATTTTCATTTCCATAATTACCCCAGGATTCCTTAGCATCCTGATCCTCCAAAGAAATGTCAGTGAGAATAAACTCATGCCAATGCCCTAAATGGGCATAAGTTTCGGTTTGCATAAGCATACACTTCTATTCCTAAAATGTCCTCAATTTTCCTATATAAAATAATAAATCAATAGAATAGTTACTAAATAAAAGAAAAAAGAAAATTTCTTCTAGACATAATTATTTTTAACATTGTTTTATAGTCTGCCTATAAAACAAAATCCCCCATGATAACCAAATTAATGGGGCTTGTATATCCCATGGTCTTTTGTAAGAGTATTATTAACATTCGATGTTTAATGGCTGAAATAATTTCAGTAGTAAGCCACAATGTGTTTTTGTAGCGGAGGAGAAGAGCACAGTGTACTAGTTTCAATTCCAATTCTTTGTGCTTATTATTAAGAGGAACATCAGATAAAACAACTTGTACTGTTGTATAATTCTCACTAAAAGGCGTGCCCAGCGTCTCCTTTTCTTGGGCTATGTTCAAGACTTGCACGTGTGTATTTTAGACCTTGCAGAGGATATGCAACTCTGAAGTTCATTTCAGACATGTCACTACAACCATCTCCATGTATTGATTGCACTAAAAAGACACCAAGTGTTTTTTGCTCTATACAATACGTTCTAGAGGAGATATTGTAAAGGAACATGAGAGGTGGGTTCTTTTGGTTCTTTTGGTGGTTGTTTTTTTTTTGGGGGGGGGTACTCTAATCATCAGAGCAGGAGATAAAAACAAGGGATCGCACTGATGGCTGACATTAACTCAGACTAAGCTGATTGCACTTAATACGTCTATCAGGGAGTTGGAAGGGGTGTGTGTGTGTGTGCATGTGCGTGTGTGTGTGTATGAAAATGAGGTTTCAGATAGAAATTAAAGGAGGAAAAGAAGCTGAAATGGGGCCAGTCACCAAGAGGCTAAAGCACAGGCTGTTTATTTTCCATATGCTGCGTGGGTGGCAGCTGTTTCACAGATTCTTTTTAGCTTTGTCATTATGACTATATAAAATAAGAATATAAAAAATAAATAGTTAGAACAAAATAAGATGTCAATTTTACTCTTCCTCTTCTTAAATTCTGTGGACTCTGATTTAAATCAAATAATTTTCATGTCCCTCTTAGGTTTTCCTCTTGGGGTATTTTCACAGACTGGTAGGCTAACAGCCTATTTATGTGTTTCAAAAATTAGCAGGAAATTGAAGAAGTAACATTTCAGGTTTTTAATTTGTTCCTTCCTCTGTGCTATTGAAAGGCAACTCTGTAGAGTTCTTTCAGAAAGCAATTAATTATTCAGTGTGCTGTCTCTTTCATTTGCTTCTAGAAACATTGTTTCATTGAGGAAACGTTCTAAGGCAAACCACTTCTCAGATGTTTCCTTATTAAAATTTTAGATGAACAATTTTTTCCAAAAATGTTAGAATATTTGCCTGAATGCATTGTTTTATCCACATAAAGAACCAAAAGGTTATACCTCTCATGCTCAGAAGCATTTTCCTTTTTTTTTTTTTGTTCTTTTTTTCTCCAGTCTAACAATCCTACCTACACTTCCCTTTCCTGCCGTGTTTTCACAGCATTTATCGTCTTGCTGTCTCCTACAGCTCTGCACTAGCAACTTCATCTGCTAGGAAAGCAGAATCTTAACACTTTATGTTTGCAATCAACATTTTTAAGTGCATTTGATGGATTATGTTATTATAGTTGTCCCAACTTTTCCCCCGTTGCCCCTCTCTGCCTGCTTCCCCCTTTCCCTCCAGTGATTCTCCCCCACACCCACTCAGTTCATGTCCATACTTATGCATCTAAGTTCTGTGGCTTCTCTTACACTGTTTTAACTCCCCGTCTGTTTTGTGCCTATGAATTATGCTACTAAATCCCTATGCCTTTTCCCCATTCCCCCCACTTTCCCTCCAGCTAATAACCCTACAAATGATCGCCATATTTATGATTCTATTCCTTTTCTAGTTGTTTGCTTAGTTTGTTTTTGTTTTTGTTTTTTTAGATTCAGTTGTTGATGTTTGTGAGTTTGCTATCATTTTATTGTTTGTAGTTTTGGTCTTCTTCTTTTTCTTAAATAAGACCCTCTAACATTTCATATTAAGGGCTTGGTGATGATGAACTCCTTTAGTTTTACCTTGTCTGGAAAGTACTCTATCTGCCCTTCCATTCTAAATGATAGCTGTGCTGGATAAACAAATCCATTACTGGCAAGATTACTTTTGCCAGTAATCTTGGTTGTAGGTCCTTGCTTTTCATCTGTCTGAATAATTCTTGCCATGAAAAGTTTCCTTTGAGAAATCCCCTGATAGTCTTATGGGCACTCCCTTGTAGGAAACTCTGCCTTTCTGTTGCTGCTTTTAAGATTCTCTATTTATCTTTAACTTTCTGCATTTTAATTATGAGGTGTCTTGGTGTGGACCTCCTTGGGTCCAACTTGTATGGGTCTCTCTGTGCTTCCTGGACTTTGTCGATTTCCTTTGCCAAATTAGCGAAGTCTTCTTTCATTATTTTTTCAAACAAGCTTTCAATGTCGTGCTCTTCCTCCTCTTCTTCCGGCAGCCCTATGATTCCGATGTTGGCCCTTTTAGAGCTGTGCCAGGGTCTCCTTTGAACTATCCTCATTTTTCTGGATTTTTGTTTCTTCATTTTGCTGTGGTTGAATGTTAATTTCTTCTTTATGTTCCAAGCCATTGCTTTGAATCCCAGCTTCTTCCTTTCACTGTGGGTTTTCTGTGGACTTTTTAAATTTCCCTTAGATAGAGCCTTTGTTTCCTTTATGTTTGTGCTGTGTTCCATGAGATCTTTGACCACTCTGACCATCAGTATTTTGAACTCTGTGTCCAGTCGGTTGGCTATCTCTACATCACTTGGTTCTTTTTCTGGGGTTCTTCATTTGAGCCGTATTTCTTTGTCTGCTGATTTTGGCCGCCTCCGTGTGTCTGGGTACTAGGTAGAGCCACTTTGATTCCATTTTAGCACACCTGTTAAATCATACGGGGTGACGGAGCCTTGGGCATTCACCAGGGCAGAACAGCATGGCTCTCTGTGTCAGGGAGGGGTCAAAGAGGGAACAATGCCACGGCTGGCTGACTTCTAGGGGCTTGCCTGCCCTGGCCCCGTTTCCAGTCACTTCACCCACTTCCCGTATGTGACTGGCACCCCTCCAGCTGCTGTCCTGGTTGTGGTTCCCAGGGAGGGCGGGTTTGCATTTGTCCTGGCAGTTTCTCCCACTGCCCCAGTGTCTCCCTGGGTTTAAAGCCAGAAGTTACGTGGCTTCATTTTCCCAGCACTGGGGCCCTGGGCTGCACGGGCAGGCCTGGGGCTGGTCTCTCTCGCTCCGAGTGCCCCTCTGATTTTTATGCAGCACACACGAATGTGGGGCTGCTCGTTCCACGAGCCCCCACCTCCTGGGCACTTCTCCGCCTCTCCTTCCCTGGCTCACCGCCTCCACACCAGGTCCTCTTCACCCTGACTCCCCGTCTCTGCCCCTCCTACTCATCTGAGTGGATAAAGCCTCTTTAAATCCTTGGTAGGCAGACTTCCACACAGTTCTGGGTATTTGGGGGTGACTTTCTGGCAGTTCTGGGTGTTTTTTGATTTTAAGTAAGTTGTGTTCCTGGTGTAATGAGGTAAGGCGTGTCTACCTACACCTCCATCTTGACTGGAAGCTCCGTGTTTTTTTGTTTGTTTGTTTTTTTTACTTCTGACACAAATATGAATTTACTGTACCACCTGTAAGTGGGGATCTTCTCATTCCTGAATTCAGTTATCCTGAGCCCATCATGTGCGCCTCTGCAGGTTCACTCCCTAATACATAATGTACACTTTTACACAGAGAGCAAAAATGAAATAACAAATTTGGATGATGACTTATTTAATTTTATAAATACTTGGAACATTTTGTTAACGTTATGGTAGACTGACCCATTTGAGAATTACCTAATTACAGGAAAAATCTTTTTCCTTTTGAAGGCTGGGTTTATATATTAAGCAACTGACACTATACTCCTGGCATAGAGAGACTCATTCAATGAGTGTTGAACAGATAGATGTAGTTATGGTCTTGTTTATTACACTAAGAAACAGAGAGCTTTTATCAAATGTTTAAATTCAAAAAAGACAAAGGAAGCTTCACAAAAGTCATACTTTATAAAAATGCCACTTACTAATTGACTAATTGCTTATTACTAAAGGACTGAGACCTCATTTTCAAATGGCCAGGATGTTTTTTAGTCCACATGTACACAAATCATACATGTATAGCCCAATGAATGACTACAAAGTAAGCATACCCACGTAACTGCAATTCAGGCCATAAAACAAAACATCACTAAAGACTAGAGACTCACCTGGGGTCTCCTACAGTCACTGTCTCTATGCTTACCTCCGCCCCAAAGGTATCTTGACTCTGGATTGGTTTTCCTAGTTTTAGGAACCATGCAGGGCTTTTTATGGTGTATTTTCAGGCAACATTGTATTGCTAACATTCATCCATACTGTTATATGCTTTCTCCTATATAGCATTATATGAATATGCCACAATTTATTTGTCATTCTACCAAAGAGAGACATGAGGGTTATTTCCAGTTTGGGTCTATTATGAATAGACTTGAATACAGAACGATTGGGGGGAAAATTCCTCTTGAAATACTGTCTCTTAATCCATGATCTTTCATAGACCTCTGTTTTGCTGAGTGTTCTTTGATCTTTGTCAACACAGATGTTGCATATCTTTGATATATCTCTATTTTTAATTTTTGTAACTGTGGTCTTTGTTCTTAATTTGTATTTTGTTTTTTAACTTTGTATTATGAAATAAATATTTGAAGTATACGGAAAAATACACTAATAATCTGTTTTGTATATAACTCTACTTAATCCTCCTGTATTTTTTATATAGTCTCAGCCATTATATCATTTCATCCAACATGTTTTGTAATAAATCTCTAAACTACGTGCTTTACAATATGGCTGTTACAGCAAGCCTGCCAATGCTATTTGGAATAGCTGTGGGGTTCTATTGCCCACCACCAAGAGGCGTGACTCCCAATGCCAGAGTCTGGTGAAAAAGGAAAGAGGTCATTTGTTTAAAGGTTATACAGATTTAGAACAATGGCAGATTTCTGCTATTGAGTCCCACACCCTTTAAAAGTACCCCAAAACACTTAGCCCTGCCTCCCTCTGTCGAACCAGGCCAGTTTCAGAACACGTCAGTCAGAGATACCATATTTCAGAAAAGCAGAAGTCTGCAGGTCAGCCTTCCTGCTCCCCGTCCAGCTCCCAGCATCTCTCACAAATCTGGGTGGGTAGCCTGGTCCCCGGCAGTTCCCTCAGCTCTGCAGCTGCCTTCTCCAGGCAGATTCAAATCTGAGTGGGTGGGTAGGTCCCCCACTGCACCACCGGCTCTGGTGACTCCCTAGACTTCTGGCTTTCAGACCTCCTCTCTCTTACTCCAGACTGCTCGGCTCTCTCCCTTCTTTTACTCCAGACCATGTGGCAGACTTCTCATTCAGCCTGCCCTCATTTAAATGCTTGGACCAGAACTTCCTGTGTGATCTCATATCTGGCCCCTCCTATAATGTGTTAATGTCTGCCAGTTCCCCCATTCATTTTACCTCCATTCAGCTTCCATGTTTAGTCAGGGCAAAAGTTCCCATTGATGCATGGACATCCGGGGTGGGCATTGCCACCGCTCCTTTTGCACAGGTGCTATACAAACTCTCCCCTCCCCCACCGCAGCTATGTCAGGATTCCCTGAGAGTTCTCACAGTCACCTGCACAGTTCACCCTGGGCAGCAGCCCCTCTTCCCTTCAGGAAGACATGGTTATTAACTTGCCATTGCTAAACAATGTATCTTAAACTCTGTATCATCCCTTTCATCCTTCCCCAGTCAAGGATAGTGAGGGCTGTTCTCCTGTTTTCAGGGAACTCTTGCTCAGCACCCCATTACATTGCCACTTTTCTGCTTCCTGAGAAGACGCATGTTGAAGAATGCATTGAGTTTCAAAAACAGCAGACTGAAAAATCCCACTTCGTGCAGCTCTTTTAAGGACAGATTTCTCTTGGTCGCCGCCTACATTTTTACCTGGTCCTAGCGATTTTCCCTGGGCAAGCATGTTTTATCATTCGCCCAAGAATGTGAACAGAGTTTGTACTTGGATTTGGGGTCTTACCCTTTTTACAGTTATGTTACTGTTTGAATTTCTCTCTGAGGTTTCCACCTGCTCCTTTTACACGGAACTCCAACCTTTGCTATTTCTGCTGGCAAGGCTGCAGGCGTCTGGCAGGTAGTCATGGGTTCTCAAAGGAAACAGCCACAAACTTCCTTGTTACTGTTGCAGCTTGTCAAGAGTAAATTCTCCTCCAGCTTCTGTCTGTTTCGGGATGCACTCCAAGGTTTTTTAATTCTCACCTCGGGCAGGATTTGCATGACTGCTTTACCCAGCCACCATTTCTGTCACTGACATTTTACTGTCTCTAAGATCTGTGGTATTATTTTTTTTTTCGGTGAATAACCTGAAAAAAAATTCAGGTTATTTTCTTTCCGCCTCCCTCTCCATTCCCTCTCTCTTTTTAATCACTCGTGATCAAAAGAGATGCACAACTTCTTTTGTCTTTCAAAGAATTAATTTTGGCTCTATTCTTTTTCTTTATTCCCTTATTTTTTCAATTTATTAAAGGTTGTCCCTACTTTTATTATATACTTTCTAGTTTATTTGGGTTTAAAATGTACTGTTTATTTTCAAATTCCTTAAGATGGATATATTACTGATTTTTGGCTTTTTGTCCTTTCTAATATGTATTGTGCATGAAAACTATACATCTTCAAAAATCCACTCCTATATGGTATAAACCATGTACTGTGGTTAAACATAATGACTTATTAAAGATTGGTGTTCTGCTGAAAAGTGTTAAAATCCCATATATGATATTCCATATCAAAATTTTATTCTTTTATTTGATCAGTATGTGTTAAGATATTATTATGTTTACAGCTCATCTTGCAAATCACATTTAAGTATCTTTGTTAGAATAAAATAGTCCAAGAATTTTATCTATTCGATATGCTGCATTTTAAAGCATTTGATTAAAGAGGTGAAGAAGGGAAGAGAACTAACATTTGTAAAAAAAAAAGACCTACATTGAACTACATGTATTAAGAATAAATTCAATTATATTTATAGCCAATATTCTTTAGTATATTTTATTTAGATAGTAATGATGGCTTCTAGGAAAAACAAATACAAATTCATCCAGTAAATTATGTTCATTATTATGTTCCTGTTGCATTTTAACTTTCTCACCTCATATCCTTTAATCACTTTTGAACTGTCTCATAAATATTCAAAAGTTTAACTAAGCATTGTTTATTTATCTTATTTGAGTCATTAAATTTAATCCTCTATAGTAAAATTACCTCTGGGCACAAAACAACTAATATGCATGCAATCTAGTAATACTGATTTCCAGTATATCTCAGAATATTGATTGTGAATAGCCAATTTAATAACTATGCCTAGTGTTAAACTCGGGAGATTAGGAAACTGGAGACTAACTTAATTGAGGCCAGCAGAGACTTTCCTGACCACAACAAATTTATCTTCCATGGGAAATGCACTCCCTATACATAGGATTTTGAAACTCTCAGTAGAATGGCACAGCTTAACTTAGATGTACGTAAGAAAAGGGTACTGTAGAAGGCAATTTGGGCATTGTTAGAGAAAAGGTCATAGTGATTCAAACTTTATATGAAGGTGAGGAATTACTAGAGAAAGTAGGCTAGTAATGAAATGTCTGCTTCAAGACCTCGGTTTATACTAGTTGCAACTTATAAATTTAGAAATGCCAGTGAGTTGAATGGAAGCACACAAATAAGTTTTTCTTAATTTTCCTTAAAGTAACCATGAAACCATAAGAAAACACAGAATCCTTATAGCAATCACAATGAGGGGTATGCAACAATTTATTAGTAATATTTTCTGGGTTTTTCTTTCCTTTCATCTTTATGCAATGCCTCAGCCTCAAAACCCCATGTTCTAGTTTAAAGCAGTCAATGAGATAGCCTCTGGCCTCCTTCTCCTTTATGTTTTTCTTCAATGCAACAAACTGAAGTCACCCATGAATCTTTGCCTCTCATCTCAGACATGGACAGATTTCTTCATGTTGCTCAGAATGCGAATAGAGGCTTGCACTAACGAGCTGGCGTCTACCTGCACAGCATGGGCCTCTGGTCTAGGGCGTATAGTCTAGCGATGAATATCTCACCATTCAAGTAAACCTTCAGTCTTTCTTAGAACACTTAAAAATCAGTTAGGTGAGATCCAAGAATGATTAAACAAAAGAAACTCTTTAAAGGAAGGATACAAATGAAAAGACTCAGTATGAATATCTTCTCATTTAATTTTCTTGTAAATCAAAAGAAAAATTTTAAACATATGATTCTAAATATCAATAACAAAAAGGGAGGTTATTTCTTCTATATTTAAAGAGGGATCTAGGATATGAAGAGAATGCAATAAAATCAAAACCAAAGTAACTAAAATAAAATATTCATTAGAAGCAATGAAATGCAAATTTTATACTACTAAATATTTAAACCAGTGCTTCTGAGTACAAACTTGGGAAGTAATCTGAGAATGCAAAGTAAATGAATAAGGAAGTTTTATTTTAAGGTGAGAAAGAAGATGGCAGACATGAAAGACAAAAAAATTTTTCGAGCCATAAACAGTATATATCTGCCAAGACAACAGGGTATTTGGAGCAAAAGCAATAACAACAACAACAACAATTTAAAGTAAAAAACAAAAATCCAGCAAGTGAAAGTAACAACAAAAATCCTTGGCTTTAAAGTGGAGAAATCCCAGAGTTTCAGGAAATATTAAAATTCTAACAACTCCTTCTTTGTCATGCCCATAACTAATCTATAACCAAAGTCTGTTGATCGTATTTTGCAAATACTTGTCTTCATACCTGTCTCCATGCCCACCACTATAACCCCCATTCAGACATACCCTCTGACCATGCCTCCTAGCTGCTCTTCACATCTGCTCCAGTCCCTGTCCAATCTCTTCCCCATATTGCAACCATTTATTCACTAAAACAAATTATAGAGTGCCTCTGGGTGCCAACATAAATAATTAAACAGATAAATTGGGGTACTTTCATATAGTGATAATTACAAGTAATAATGACAATGAAACTCAGAATAATGTAAAAACAGTGACTAAGGGAGGGATGGTTTCTTTAGAGAAGTAGCCAAGTGAGGCTTCTTGGTAAAGCTGAAACTTGGCTAAAAACGAAATAGCTATTTGGAGAGAAGAAGCTCCCAGGCAGAGGGCATCAGAAATTCGAAGGCTCTGAACTGGGGATCTGAATGAGTCTGAGGCCTGCTTTGCTGGAAGATGGTGAATAAAGTGTGATGGGATAAAAGATGAGGCGGCGGGGGTGGTGCACAGAGACCATCTCAGGTAGGGCCTTGTTAACCATGGTGAAAAATTGGGAATTGATTTTAAGTGCAATATGAAGGCTTTTTAGCAAAGCAATGATTAGACTTACATACTTTTAAAACAAACTTTCTAGTGCTGAGTGATTTTTTCAAAACACAAACTTGACCGTGTTCCATGTACATTCCCACCAAAAGATCTGGCTCCATCCTTTATGTCCAGTTTCAAACTATGGTACTCTCACCCTCAACCTCACACCAGGCTAACTGGACCTTCTTCAGGCCCATGGGCACGCTGTTCTCCCCTTCAGACTGCACACAGGGCTCCTCTGCCTTTCCTTCCTCTTTGCCTGCTTAGCTCCTACTCCTCTGCCTGTCAAAGTCCAACCAATGCTTCTGTCTTAGTGAAGCCGCCCACGACCAGCCTCTCTGCACTGAGTCGCATCCTACATTGTAGATCTCTAGCAACAGGGAGTTTGTCAGAACCTCAGTTTCACATTTGTGCAGTTTTTCATTCAGTGGCTATTTTGGCTATTATGTTTTTCAATTAAACTTTTTAACAACAGTTTTAGATACACAGAAAAAGTGAGCAAAAGCTGGAGAGTTCCCTCATTCCCCCAACCCCCATGCCATCTCCCACACTATCTACACAGCCCACCAGAGTGGTACATTGTTACAGTCAATAGACCTCAATGGACCAAAGTCCAGAGTTTAAATGAGGGCTCACTTTTGGTGTTGTACACTCTAGGAGTTTTGACAAATGTAACCACCACAGAACTGTGTCACTGCCCCAAAATGCCACCATGTCCTGCCTGTACTATGTCTCCTTTGACTCACCATTAATCTCCAATTGCCTGCAGGCATATGGCTTAGCATATAATACATATTCAAAAATTTTGAATGAATAATTTAATTCATAATTTTTAAGAATTTTCAGTGGTACAAAAATCGAACTTCTTTTTTGCAACATAAGTAACAGCAGAAAATGGAACTGCATTTGTAAATTCAAGGAGTACAATATTGAATGAGCAAATATAGAAATAAGTGAATACAGAAGCTATTAGTTGTATTTTTAAAATATAACAGGTAACAAAACATGGATAGAAGAAAAAATATTAGAAAGAATTCTATACATTTGGAATTTCCCCTACTTCTCTGCCTTCATTTAGTCATACTACTGAAGTTGTGAACTTTCCCTACTAAATGAAGACAGAAGTAGGGGAAAGTTCACAACTCACCCAGAAACCATCAGCTGCAGATTGCAGCGGTCGTGGGTTTTAGACCCTGTAACTTCATGTAAGGGAACTGGATTATGTGAGGCATGAATACCTTAGAATCATTGTACCAGATAATTAAATATACTATCTGCATGGTTGTTATTATTGCTGTTATTATTATTATTATTATTGCAAATCAACTTTGGAAAAATTGGATAACTACTAAAAGGAGCCATCCTGAAGATGCAGGTACAAATCTACACTCTCAGGTGTATTGACTGACTCAGAAGTTATACTTCCTACCTGCCACTAATAATATTACATATCATTATATTATTATAGTTTAAATAAAAATAAGTTTAAAGGACAAAATCAGAAATGAAAACACTACGAAGGGTAGCAAAAAAGGAAACTAATAGACTAAATGACAAAATAAGAAATATTAAAACATCTAGAAATAGAATAGTTCAAGTAGTTGAGGGACAGTATGGGAGTTGTCTAAAAATATTTATAAAATTTAGGTAAGTAGTATTTTACCTGTTTTATAAACAAGTATATAGTGATTCAGCGATTAAGCAATTTGTTCCATTGTATATACAGTTTACAGATACAAAAACTACGATTGAAATATAGACTTTTTGGCTCTAAATCCATGATCTGCCTAGAGCTTAAAACAGTATCTGATAACTCAGACTCATGCAGTTTTCTAGGGCATTAAAATTGCAAGCAGCACCAACTATTTGAAAACCACTGTGGCATTTTTGCATCAAAAAGTATAAAAATGTATAATTGTGGATTCCATAATTTCTTGTCTGGGATTCTATATAGGGGAATTAATTGAATATGTGGAAAATGGTATACATGAAGATAATTATGTCAACATTTTAATTAAAAAAGGAAAAGTTGGAAGCTACCCAAACATTTTATGATAAAACAATGGTTAAATAATACATAGCACACAAGGCATGCAATACAATATTGTTTTTAAAAAGAGAAAATATTTATATACTAAATGTAACTATAATGATAGAGAATAAAATTGTGGGCACATTATTATATTAAACATATGTAATCAAAATATAAGAAGGGATATACACAAAAACTATTGTGTGAGGGTGACAAGATAGTATCTATACTTCTAGTTTTAGATACTTGTATTTTTTTAAATGTTTTTAACCTCAATTCAAGCAATTTCATATAGAATTCAGAGTTTATGGGTTAGGATAGGAATTGAATAGTGGGGAAAAATTTAAATGAATAATTTCAACTTTAGAAGGTATGCATGACTTATGAATGGGTGTTACCTCAATACCAACTTAAGAGTCACTGAAGGAGCATTATGTTAAATTCCAAATACATATTTTTTCCTGTTTTAGTCCTCTATCAAAGTAAAATAAAATTAAATTAAAATAGCAAGTAGTGTCATTTCATTGTGAAAGTAACAACTCCTTTTTATTAAATTTTACTTTTTCCATTGCAGTTTACCTTAAATATGATGGTGTATTAGTTTCAGGTGCACAGGATAGTGGTTAGACAATCACATGCGTTACAAAATGATCCCCCGATACTTCCAGTACCCACCTGGCACCACACATAGTTATTACACTATTATCGACTCCATTCCCTCAGCTGTACTTTACACCCCCATGATTATTTTGTAACCACCAATTTGTACTTCTCAGTACCTTCACTTTCCTTACTCATCTTTCCCAACACCCCCCATTCTAACAACCATCAGTCTGTTCTCTGCAACTATGTCTTTTTTAATTTTATTGCTTTATTTTGTTTTTTATATTGTACATATAAATGAAATGATATGGTATTTTTTCTGTATGATTCATTTTATTTAGCACCATGCCATCTAAGTCTATCCATGTGGCTGTAAGTGATAGGATTTCATTCATTTTTATGACCAAGGGATATTCCTTTGTACATATGTAGCACCACTTTTTTATCCATTGGTCTGTTGATGAACACTTGAATTGCTTCCATAGCTTGGCTATTGTAAATAACACTGCAAAGAACAAAGAAATGGATATATTCTTTTAAATAAGTGTTTTGGGGTTTCTTTGGATATGTACCCAGAAGTGGAACCATTTGGTCATAAAGCAATTCCATTTTTTAAATTATTTTTGTGGAACCTCCATACTGTTTCCACAGTGGCTGCACCAATCTGCATTTCCACCAGCAATGCTCAAAGGTTCCCTTTCCTTAACATCAACATCCTTGCCAGCACTTGTCGTTTGTTGATCTATCATTGATAGCCATTCTGTCAATTGTGAAGTCATACTTCATGTAGTTTAATTTCCATCTATCTGATGATCTGCATCATTGAGCATCTTTTCATATGTCTGTGGTCCAGCTGTATGTCCTCTTTGGAGAAGTGCCTTTTCAGGAGCTCTGCCACTTTTTAACTGGATTATCTGCTTTTGGATGTTGAGTTGTCTGAGTTCTTTATAATTTTTTATATCAACCCCTTATCATGTATATTATTGGTAAATATGTTCTCTTATTCAGTAGGTTGTCATTTCATTTTTGTTGATGGTCTCATTTGCTATGGAAAAAATTTTTAGTTTGATGTCATCCCATTTGTTTAATTTTTTTTTGTTTTCCCTATACAAGGAAAAAATATCAGAAAAAATATTGCCAAGAGAAATGTAAAAGAAAAGCAAAATGTAAAAATTTACTGCCTATGTTTGCTTGCAAGAGTTTTAGGGTTTTAAATCTTACATTTAATATATTCTAATCTATTTTGAATTTACTTTTGTATATGGTGTGGTCTGGTTTTATTTTCACCTGTGTCTTTTGTATCTCTCCAGTTTTCCCAACAGCATCTATTAAGTAGACTATATTTACTCCATTTCATATTCTTAGTGCCTTTGTCAGGTATGAATTGATCACACAGAAATGGGGTTAGTTCCAGTCTCTATCCTGTTCCACTGAACTATATGTCCATTTTTATGCCAGTGCCACACTGCCGGAGTCCTGCATAGCCTCGAAGTACACTTTCACATCAGGTAGTGTGACACCTCTAACTCTGTTCTTTCTCAAGATCGGACTGACCATTGGAGGCCTTTTGTGGTTCCATATAAATTTGGGGGGTTATTTGTTCTAGTTTTGTGAAAAATGCCATTAAGATTTTGATAGAAATTGTGTTGAATCTATAGATAGTATTGGATAGTATGGATATTTTAATTATGTTAATTCTTCCCACCCATGAGAACAGTGTATGCTTTCATTTGTGTTTTCTTTGAGTATTTTTCTTCAATATCTTACAATTTTCTGAGTACAGGTCTTTTATCTTCTTGGTTAAAGTCACTAGTAAGTATTTTAGTTTTTAGATGCCATTGTAAATAGGATTCTTATCTTAGTTTCCCTTTCTGATAATTCATTATTTGTGCATAAAAATGCAACTGGTTTTTGAATATTTATTTTTTTTATCCTGCAGCTTTGCTAAATTCATTTAACAGTTCTAGTAGGTCTTTGGTAAAATCTTTAGATTCTCTCTATATAGTACCATATCATCTGCAAATAATGACAGTTTTATTTTTCTCTTTCCAATTTGGATGCCTTTATTTTTACTGTCTGATTGCTATGGCTGGGACTTCCAGTACTATGTTGGATAAGAGGGGTGAAAGTAGACATCCCAGTCTTGTTCCCAATATTAAAAGAAACACTTTCAGTTTTTCCCTGTTGATTATGATATCATCTGTATGTTTGTCATATATGGTATTATTAAGCTGAGGTATGTTTCCTCCATTCTCACTTTGTTGAGGTTTTTACCATATATGGGTCCTAAATTGTGTGAAGTGCTTTTATGCATCTAGTGATATGATCATGTGATTTTTATTCTTCATTTTATTTATGTATTATATCATGTTAATTGATTTGTGGCCATTAATCAACTTTGCATCTCAGAAATAAACCCCACCTGCTCACAGTATATGATCTTTTCAATGTGTTGCGGAATTTGGTTTGTCAATATTTTGTTGAGGATTTTTGCATCTATTTCATCATGGAATATTGACCTAAAATTTTCTCTTTTGTTTTGTCTTTATCTGGTTTTGGAATTGGGGTAATACTGGCCTCCTTAAATAAGTTTAGGAGTCTTCTTGCCTGTTGAAATTATTGGAATAGTTTGAGATAGGTGTTAGTTCTGTGAATTTGTGGTAAAGTTCACCTGTGAAGCTTTGTGTTTGTCCAGGACTTACATTTTGGGGGAGCTTTTTTTTTATTACTGTTTTGATTTTGTTGTTGTAATTGATGTAATAAGATTTCCTGGTTTTTTTTTCTGGATTCAATCTGGGAAGATTGTACATTTCTAGGAATTTATCCATTTTCCAGATGGTCCAATTTGTTGGCGCATAATTGTTCATAGTATTTTCTTATAATTCTTTGTATTTCTATGGTGTCAATTGCCACTTCCCTTTCCCTTCTCATTTTATTTATTTGGGTTCTCCCTCTTTTTTCATAATGAGTATGGCTAAAGGTTTATTCATCTTTGTCATCTTTTCAAAGAATCAGCTTTGATTTCATTGATCTTTTGTATTGATTTTTTTTTAGATGCTATTTCATTTATTTTCATTCTGATCTTTAGTATTCTCTTCCTCTTACTCACTTTGGGCTTTGTTTTTCTTCCTATAGTTTATTTAGGTAAAGGATTAGATTGTTTATTTGAGATATTTTTCTTTTTATCTTGACATAGGCCTGCATTGCTATGAATTTCCCTCTTGGAATTGTTTTCATTATGTCCCATAGAAGTTGGGACACATTTCATTTGTTTTAAGGCAATATTTCAAGGCGATCTCATTGCTAACCCATTCATTGTTTAACAGTAGGATATTCAGCTTCCATACATTTGTGTGTTTTCAGGGGCTTTTTTCTTGTAACTGATTTTGAATTTCATACCATTGTGGTTTCAGAAGATGCTTGATATATTTCAATCTTCTTAAATTTAATGAGACTTTTTGAGTGGCCTAATGTTGTCTCCTCTGGAAAATATTTCATATGTACTTGAAAAATATATATATTGTGATGCTTTAGGGGTGAAAAGCTCAGAAAATATCAATTAAATCTTTCAATTAATAAATATGTAATTTAAGGCCACCATTTCCCTGTTGATATCAATCCAGTGATGTAAATGGAGTGTTAAAATGTCCTTTTATGACTATGTCACTGCATATCTCTTCTATTATGTCCATCATGATTTGCTTTAGATACTTAAGGGTTCCTATGTTGGGGGCATAAATGTTTACATGGATTATACTCCTTGTTGGATTTTCCCCTTTATCATCACATAGTGTCCTTCTTTGTCTCTTAATATAGCCATTGTTTTAAAGTCTATTTTGTCTGATACAAGAATTGGTACTCTAGCTATTTTTTTGTTTCCATTTGCATGAAGTATATTTTCCATCCCTTTACTTTCATTTTCTCTGTGTGTCTTTTAATCTGAACCGAGTCTCTTGTAGACAGCACATATATGGGTCTTGTTTTCTTATCCATTCAGCTACCTTATGACTTTTTATTGGAACATTTAATTCATTTACATTGCAGTGATTATTAATAGGTGTATGTTTATCTTTATGTCTCATATTTATGTTTTGTCTTTCTTTTTTAATATGCCCTATTAATATTTCTTATAATATTGGTTTGGTAGTGATGAGCTTCTTTAGCTTTACTTGTCTGAAAGTTCTTTATTTCTCCTTCATTTTAATTGATAGCCTTACAGAGTAAAGTAGTTTTGATTTCACATCCTTGTTTTTCATCACTGAGTATTTCATGCCAATTCTTTCTGGCCTGACATGTTTCTGTTGACAAATCATGCTATAGACTTATCGGAGTTCTCTTGTAAGTAACTAACTCTCTTTCTCTTACTGCTTTTAAGATTCTCTGTCTTTTACTTTTGTCATTTTACTTCTGATATGTCTTGGTGCGGGCCTTTTTTGGTTCATCTTGTTTAGGTCTCTCTGCACTTCCTGGATTTATGTGTCTTTTTTCTTCACCAGGTTAGGAAATTCCAGTGATTATTTATTCAAATAGGTTCTCTATCCCTTGCTCTCTCTCTTCTCATTCTGGTATCCCTAAACTGCAGATGTTGTGACATATCATGTTGCCCCTGAGGCTCCTTAAATTATCCTCATTTTCCTAAAACTCTTTTTTCCTTTTGCTGTTCTGCTTGGGTGATTTCAGCTGCCATGTCTTCCAAATTGCTGATGTTATCCTCTGTTTTATTTAATCTGCTATTGATTTCTTCTAGTGTATTGTTCATTTCAGATATTATATTCTTCATTTTCATGGTTTTCATGTCAGTTTTATATTTACTATCTCTTTGTTGAACTTCCAAGTTCATCCACTCTCTTCTTAAGTTACTTGAAAATCCTTATAAGTATTGCTTTGAACTGTGTATCTGGTAGAGTGCTTGCCTCAGTTTTATTAGTCCTTTTACTCTGGATTTTTGCTATTATTTTGTTCAAGCATGTTTCTTTGTCTCCCCATAGTGGATGTCTTTCTGTACTTTTTCCTGTGTACTAGGTAGAACTGCTAAGTCTCCCAGTCTTGGTAGTGTGGGTTTACATAGTAGGTATCTGGTGGAGCTTACTGGTATAGTCTTTCTGATCACCTGAACAAGGTGTTCCAGGAGTGCCCCTTGTGTGGGTTTTGTTAGCCCTTTCACTGTAGTGGAGTCTTGATTTCTGGTGGCCTATCCATGTGTAGGGTTGATCCACAGGCTGTGTGACTGTCAGACTGATCCCAGCCACAGGGTATGAGCTGCTGTATAAAGGCTGACCTCACAGAGCAAAATTTGCCCTAGCAGTGTATGGTGCCTTCCAGGTCTCCTTTCTGGTGGCCACTTGTGGAGCTAATCAGGTTGTGCTCTGATGTGGTCTGAAGTTCACCACCAGTTGTGTCATTCTGGGGTCTCTTGGGAGGGACTTTGATGCAGGTCAATCTCAGATCCTTCCTGTGACTTGCCCTGGGCTATTTGTTAGGAACTACAGAGTGGTCCATGGTTGCTGGCTACCTCTGCTCTGCTTGGGAACCCAGGGAAAGGTTCTAGCTGCATAACAAGGCCATCTTTCATTAGTACTGAGCCTGGGCAGTTTAGCAAAAGGCCCAAGGCACCCCAAGATCTCCTTTCACCTGCCAGCTTCCTGTTAGGCTCAGTCACTGAAAGAGCCTCTGGTGGTACACTACTTTTGTGAGACAGGTTCCTAGTGAGTCACCATGTAGGGTTGAATATTCACCAGGCTGATACATATTCAAACTTGATGTCAGTGCTGGGTCTGAAGTGAATCAGCAAAAGTCTCAGGGTTCACTAAGGCTAGCCACCACCCATCTGGGGCCTATGTACTTTGTGGTAGGTCAGGGTCTTAGGAAGTCATCAGAATGAGGACAGTAGAGTTCATAAGGCTAAAACATATTAAGGTTTAGTTGTGTGGAGGGTGGGCTCTGTACAGGAATGATGATGCCAATTAAGTGTGCAAAGGAAAAAATGCCCTAATCCTAAAGCCACATAACTCATTCTCTCCCTCTGTGTCTTTGACACCTCCAGAGTTGGACAATTTCCTTGAGAGCCTTACAAGAACTGCACTATGGGCCTAGGCCTGCTACCTCTAGCATATACCACAGTTGTGTGCACCAAGTAGGTGGGACAGGCCCCCAGGGAGTTGGCAGGGTGGGCCTAGTGCTGCTCCCCAGGCTAATGCCATATGGAGGGATGAGCTCAACCCAGGAAAGGGTTCCTCTCCCATGTGTTTGTGGATGCATGGGCGAGGAACTCAACACAGGGACATTGGCAACCGTCCCTCTACCTATCTTTCCAAAACCACACAACTCAGTCTCTCCCTGTATAACTCCAGTTCCCTATGAGCTGCCATCTCTCCACTAGAATTTAAGATGAGTGCCTGTAACGAGATTTTGTGCACTGGCCCTTTAAGAGGATGTCTGGGTTTCTAGCAGTCTTCTGCTTCACTCACCCTGGCAGGCTCACCTCCCTGATTTTCACAGCCAGGTGTTACGTGGGCCCCTCTTCCCAGGACATGTGGTGAGGAGTCTGGCATGTGGTTGAGTCCCCTTGCTCCTCAGGGCAGACCTCTGCAGCTGAGATATCTCTCTGGATTCTCAACCCCTTACATGTTTGGGGGTCCAGCCCTTTTCACTTCTCTGTCCCCTCTACCAGTGTCAGCGTGACTTCTGTATATTCTTAGTTATAGGACTTCTGTTTAGCTGGTCTTCAGATGGTTAGCCAGGTTGGTTGTTCTATAATGCAATGGTAATTTTTATACCGTCCTGGGAGGAAGTGACTGTAACTGCTACCTGGTCTGCCACCCTGACTAGAGAAGGTTCTACTTCCAAATGAGGTCCTTCAGCTCACAGAGAGGCCACAATGAACAAATGCATAGAATCCAACAACCTTAATCCTACTTCCAGATGGAGGCTTACCCAGATGCCTCTCTGTTTACATGCTAGAAAGGTATGATGTGTGGATATCCTTAGATGTTCTTCTAGTTTTTAGCTGGTGCTGGTAGGATTGTGTTTTTCCCCCTCACAGTCAGTTGCTTAGGAAATATTATATCTTTCTAATTTTTTGGTGATGAATCAGAACATCAAGCATTCTGTATTTAGAGGTCAGGAATTTGTACTGAAGCTTGTATTTGTATCAAAGCCTGTGACTTAATGAATTCAGTCAAACTCAATTCCTTCAAATAGGCATATTTGATTAATTTAAAATAATTAACCCATAAAAGAAAATTGAAACAGAGAACTGGAAATCAGATATATCACTGGAAAGGGAAGATATGTGTTTGTTCATCCAATGGCATCTCAGTCTATTTTATATTTTTTAATAACTTAGATTTCTTCAGTTAAAAGTATGCTCAAAGGCCAAGCAGGAGAAGTTAGTTCTCAGAATTGGGAGTAATGGGGGAAATATCATATAAAAGACAGTGTTAAAGGAGTCCAGGTTAATAAAACAAATTTCTGAAGTTTAGTCATTCATCTGTACGGCAGTTAGCTCTGTGTATAGACAGGGATGTGAAGTAGAAATTTGATTATCATAGCAACCTTTAAATGTATGTATATATATAAATTAGAGATCTGTGTAGATGTATCAGAGCCCTGAGTAAAGAGTTAAACTGCTTCAATTACTTTAAGAAGATTTTATTATAAGTGCTAAATGGTTAAGAAAATTATTTAGTTAAATTAACAGACTTAAGTGCGATCATTCAAGAATGACTAAATAAAGTCAAACTGTAGGGTCAAGCCATAAGGGAAGATACTGATGTCCTCTGAAAGCAGGAAGCCACCAACCCCAGAAGCACACTCCACTGCCATGTGTCAGAAGCCACTGTGATCAGGATGGCGCTACATTCAGGAAGCTTCTATAATCTGGAGGCCTCTGCTATTTTTGTCAGTTCCAGAATTTCACCATGCGTGCTGTGATTTGCACCAACAAAATAGATGTCCTGTGCCCTGCTTCTTGACTCCTATAAAGCTAATGGTTAGATAGCAAGTCATTCATTAATGCTGCCACAGCAGGGGGAAAGAAGGAAAAATAATGACTCCATTACTGTGCTTGCCTGCAGAAAAGCAGAAGCTGTGGATGTTTAACCTCCATCTCACTTCTACATTCAAATCTCAGGCATGTGCCTCTGACTGGCTGTCCCTAAAGCATAATGAGATCCTGAACCGAAAGGGACTCTTGGAAATAGAGTTTTCACTTCTCCATCTTTTTTAGTACAAGAAGACACACTAGAATGAACGTAAAATGGATGTTGAACACTAATATACCATATCCTTTTGGTCATTCACTATCCATATACATGCTTTTCCCAATTCAACAACTTCCCAAAAGCAGCAATTAGCAATGGTGATGTTCCATACTGACATAGTGCAAATATCTCAACCAGATGAAAATGTACTCACCACCTCCCTGAGAGTGAGCTCCAAAGAAACTTCTGCCAGTCAGTTGGTCCATCTCAGGGTAGAAGTTTATTCCTTCTTTAATGAACTATATTAGAAAGTTGCCTACCCATAGCTCTTTAAATATAAACATCAGAGGAAAGGAAGGTGCCTGAGTTATTTGATGCTTATATACAAAACAGTACAAGGAAGAAAATATGGCTATTACATTCTTCACTTCCTAAAGCTACACTTATAATTTGGGGCTTCCTTCCTTCTCTACCCATTTCTCACTCCCTGTGCCTTCAGTCAGCATCTAGGCAAGTGGAGGCCTTTAATAGATCATGGTGATGCAATCTTATTCTTTCTGAGAGACAAGGTCTTCTACTGACTTCCTATGGCCCCAACAGGAAGTGGCAGGCCTGAGCATGTGCCAGAATATCTCAAGTTTCAAATAAACTCCTCACTGCCCGCATTATATGGCAGCAACTGTACCCGAAAGAGAACATGAAAATGCGGTGTTTGGCTTTCCAGCCTGTACAGTAAACCGAGCCCTTGAAGGAGGCTAAAATGGATGCAGTGATACACTTTTTTCACCACAGCAATTAATTGGTGGGGGGAAGAACTACTTTTCCATTATCTTAGCCACAGGAAAAACTGTTCCTCTGTGCACTGATGCATAGTTAAGATTTAGTGTCTGAAAAAGTCAAGCTTTGGGTACACAGAAGCAATTACTGAATCTCTCAAAGGAATCAAGTTTGGTATGAGACCAGCCCCATGAGTTCATAACCATGAAAGATCATCTCAATGCACAAATTGTGCCATGACAACAGCTCTCCCTTTGTGCCATTCCCCCACCAGGTACCAAGGTGATTTTTCTACATTTAGACCACCATCGTGAGGGTTCTGTCACCTCTTCCCTATTCAACCCATACGTCTTGTATGATTCACCTGTATGCCAGGACCAAGAGGAAATTCTTCATTCTTCTTTCTCAGATATTTCACTCAAAGCTCCATGGCTTTAGCCCTGGCTGGTGTAGCTCAGTGGATTGAGCGCAGGCCTGCGAACCAGACGATCGCGGTTCGATTCCCAGTCAGGGCACATGCCTGGGTTGCAGGCCAGTTCCCGGCAGGGGACACACCAAAGGCAACCATACATTGATGTTTCTCTCCCTCTCTCTTTCCCTTCCCCTCTAAAGATAAATAAATAAAATCTGTAAAAAAAAAAAGTTCCATGGCTTTAAATGGTAAATGGTTCTGACGGCCTATGAGAAAAGAGCACTAGAATCCTTCAAATCATTAAAATCATTTCTTTGAATGGTTCTTCCTTCATGTTCTTCATGCTACCAAACTGAAGTAGCACCTTCTGTTGCTTTGCTCACTATTGCTCAGCATAGATGCAATTGTGCAGTGACTAAGACTGTGATTTTGGCCTCCTTAGTAGGACCTCTTAACTGAATGCTACAGGCGTCATTTCCCACAGATGGGTGTGAGAAACGTTTTTTAAAAGTTCAAATGATCACAAGCACAGGGGAAATTTTAAAATTAATCTGTCACGTGATAATTTGTTGACAGGTTAGTTATCGAAAAGACATGGAACAAGAAGATGCAGCAGAAACAGTCAAAACTAGGGGAAATGAGTCATCTGTCATCCTGACAGGATTGGAAGGAAATACTTTATATCACTTCACAGTGAGGGCTTACAATGGAGCTGGATACGGGCCACCTAGCAGTGAAGTGAGTGCAACCACCAAGAAATCCCGTAAGTGACCTGGGCTTTTTGTTTGTTTCAGACTAAAGGGAAACATCTTTCATCTTTTAACATTTCTGCAAGCCATGTGAGGTACATAATAAGCAGAGTTGAAGGGGAGTTTTGATTCATAGTCATGCTTCATTGCTTAGATCTGAATTCCAAAACTAGCTCAGAAAATTCTGCATTCACGGGAGATAAAGGTTATCTTCCTGTGAAACAAGGCTAAGCGATTTTGACATGAAAGGGAGATAAAAGGAGCCAGGTTTAAAAGCTCAAGAGAGGGACTATTAAAATGACACTCCCGGAGCAAAACCTTCCGCAGCTGAAAGGAAGCCTATGGTGTCCGCCAACTATTAAACACACAAGACTAAAAGGCAAGGATTTAAGTGAGAAGATGTATTTGAAACCCCTTGTCAGTTCTTTACCTTTTTGTTTTGCAGCCCCGAGTCAAGCACCGAGCAACCTCAGGTGGGAGCAGGAAGGCTCTCAGCTTTCTCTGGGCTGGGAACCTGTCAGACCGTTAGCCAACGAATCTGAAGTCATGGGCTACAAGGTCAGTGTTTCTTCACTCTCTTGGGTAGACACTCATCTTGAAATCTGTTATTGTGAAGATGTACAATCAATAAGGCATAAAAGGACTCATCATTAACCTACCAGTTTTTTCTCCATCGTTTTCCATTTGTATCCCTAGAAAGGGTGCTTCTGCATTAAGGAAGCCATGGCGATCAGAAGCAGTTTCGGCTGCACAAGGCTTAGGAAAGGAATGGGTAGGAAAAGCAGCAACGATTCCAGTAGAGGGCCCCCTAGAGCAGTGTCAGAACCAGCAGAGCATGGGCAGAGGGTCCCAACATTCTCTCCCTGCAGACACTTTGTGCTGGTAGAGGGCAAAGACTGGATGACTTAATCTGATATAAAGATTTTCTATTAGCAAGGAAACAGAGAAGAAAAAAATGCTAAAGCCAGCACAGTGCATGGAAAAGAGTTCATGGAGAGAGGCAGAAAGCTCTAAAATGGGTATAACATTTCACATAGCGTCATCCTACTTTGTGTCAACGAGAGATCTGGAAATATGAAAACGTCTAGACAGTTTGCTCCTGGAAAAAACTTTGTCTCTGATTTTAAAATATATGTGAGCTATGTGTCAAATTGGCTGAATTTCAAATTCTAGCCCATACATCAGATTCTATTTATTGTCTTAAAGTCCAGACAGAACCATTAGTTGAATATTATTTGTAGCAGAATTTAAACATATTTCAATGGTAATGTTTAGACTGAAAAACATCAGTTAGCTGACTTTTCAACTACCAGAGATGGTAATATTTTGTATGTAAAGTGAGAAAATCCTAAAGCTTAAAAACAAGAAGTTAAAAGTAAAATATATTTTTAAGGTGAGTACAATAATATTGAGTAAGATTATTCTGAGACACAGACTGTAATCGGCATGGATTGCAGCCACCCTCACCTTCAAACACACACACTCAAATCTATCATAATCCTCAGGGATATTGAATTTGACCTTTTGCAGGAGGGCAGGTAAGCCATTTTCTGAACTGTTTTCTTAGTCCCTTTTTTTCTACACCATTCCCCCTGTCCTCACAACTTGTCCCCCAAAGCAAATATACCCTTCAATGATTAGGGATAGCAGAGGGCCAATAAGAGCGATAGACCATCCACAAACGAATCTAACATCATTAGATTTACAGCAAGCAATCTCCCAAACTAGAGTGGCACATAGAATAAAGGAAGAGCTAGATGAGAGCACATGTTACCGGGAAGACCCTTTCGGGTTTAGGCACCTCTCAGCTGCAAAGAGAAACACCATATGACCTGCAGAATACGTGAGGTTTAACATAGGTGTCCCAGGTGAAATGACCCTACTCTTTGCTCACAGCTGACACTTCATCTCTGCCATTGCTCTTCCTTTTTATATGTGACTGTCTCTCCAATCAGTACATGTATGAGTGAAGGCAAGGACCCTGTCTTACTCACCTTTTTTGTCCCCAAGTACTTCTAGAATGGAGCAATAAATGAATTAATTTTTGTCCCAGCTAGAGGTATCCATCAACACAAACAGATGTTTTTGTTTGGTTACTCAACTTAGATATCGGATAGGGCTTTCCAGACTCTTGAGATACATGTACACTTGGATTCATACTGCATGCACCCCATGCCCTGTGGAGTTCTGAAGCCCATGGATGTTTTTCTCCAGCTCCTCCAGGGAGCTTAAAGTCTATGGCCATTCCAGTCTCATTGAGTTCCTGAATCTCAGAGCTTCCCTTTATCTTATATTTACTCAGCCTCTTTCCTGTGATTCCCACAAATGAAAAAGCCTCACATATAATGGCTGATACTATCCTCTCTCTATTTAACTATGCTTGAAGTTGTTCATAATAAAACAATTAAGACAGAAGTGGGGCACATTATGTCAAATATATATCAGACTTTACGGAAATTTGGAGGAGGGAGTGTAAACTGAAAGACACATAACAGAGGTAAACATCTGAAAATTGCCCATAAGAAAATTTTGTTCTTTTTTATTTTTTAACTATAGTCACTATGCTGTACATTATTTCTCCAGGACTTATTCAAGATCCTGTTCTTTTTGTTAAGTATAGTTGGTATAGAATATTATTATATTAGGTTCAGGTATGCAATACAATGATTTCATATTTTCATACCTTACACTGTGATTACCGCACCAAGTCTATAAACCAGCTGCTACCGTGCAAACTTATCACAATATCATTAACTACATTCACCATCACGTCTTTCACCCCCTCTCCACCCCTCCCCTCCGGCAACCATCACTTTGATCTCTGCTTCTGTGAGTCTTGTTTTTCTTTGTTTGGTGGTTTGTTTTCTTTTCTTTTCTTTTTTTTTAGATTTCACATATAAGTGAAAATATATGGTATTTGTCTTTGTCTGACTTATTTCACTTAATATAATACCTTCTAAGGTTATACATTTTGTTGCAAATGCCAAGATTTGATACAGGCACGGTGGAAAACAATATGGAGATTTATCAAAAACTAAAAATAGAGGTACCACGGCCTAGTAATTCCACTTCTGAGGATTTATCTGAAGAAAATGAAAACACTTCATTTGAAAAGATATATGCAGCCCTATGTCCATTGTAGGAAAATTTACAAAAGCCAAGATATAGATGCAACCTAGGTGTCCTTCAATACATGAGAGGATAAACAAGATCCTGTTCTTAAAAGTGCTTTTCAGCCACCCAATAGCCAATGGCTTCTCCCTGGTACTTGTAGTTCCAACTTCCCTTCACCCAGATTCTATTCATCTTGCTGACTTCTTATCACACTCCCATTGCCAATGGGGTTTCAGAATCCTCACCCTCTATAATGAAGAGTAATTGTCTCTATTGACTATTCCCTAAATGCTCGGTTGGTGAATAGGCCTTAATAAGATCCATCCTTTTTAGGGGCACTTATGAGTAGAACTAGCAAACATTCATTTTGTTATATTCTGAAGCACACTCACCCCATTATTCTGTTACCATCTGACATAGATTAGCTGTTTCCAAATTATGCCTTTGAGAATAGCACTTCTGTATTAATGTTTTGCTTGGAAAAGCTCTTTGGATAATACACTGCTTTTAGTTTTTTAGGCAAAATTTGAGAATAGTCTTGACAATACACTGGACAATTTCCTTTATGCTTAAAGATAGCTATAATCACAACTGCCAATCTATAAACACAGAGATTTTCAAAGTATTCCTTGACCTCCTTACTGTCAATAACTACTTCTAGCACATCTTGGTAATTCCTTAACCTGCTTATATTCTTCATTCTCATTCTTTTCTGAATCAGGATTTTAAAAATGAGCCAAGATTCTCTGAAGCACCTAAGACTAACCATGAACTTAATGTATCTTTTCATTCAGTATACATACTTACTGACTCATAGCACTACATCCCCTCGAAGTATTGATAAAAGGCACATATAATCTCAAACTCTTTTTGCTGCCATTCATTGATATTTCTTCTTCTTTTACCTTTTCTTCCTAAATTCCATCTCATCCATGAATTTCTCTTCAACTCTGGGTTTTACAGCAAAATTAGATTTGCATTACCGGCTGCATTTTTCTCTGTCATAAGAATTGTAATTTATTGAACCATAATAACAATGTCTGCTAAAATAGTCACTCCCCTGTCATTCCTCACCAATTTACATACTTTCACATTGCCATATATTTTCTTTCTAATTACCTCATGTGGATGGTCAGAATTCTAATTCATTACACGGCAGCAGTCAAAATGAGGAGCATAAATTCTGATGCAAGTCATTTTTAAGCAAAAAGAACCTGCCATAGGCATCTTTCAAAAGTGTTTCTGATTCCCCAAATCCTGATTAACTACCCACTCTGTGTATTGCTTTGCCACCGAATGTTTCCCACTGCAGTAAATATGACACTTCCTTGCATTGAGACCTGTCTCCACTGTGCATTGGACTACAGGTGCCACAAGAGCAGAAACCACGTGGTCTTGTTCCATTATTGCACGTGTTATACTTTTATACAGAAATTACTTCTCTGAAGTAAATTTAAATCCATGAACAATAAAGGAAGTGAAATGAAGGGGGCATGCATTCCCAGACTATAGAAGGAAAGATCAAATACAGTTATAGTTCAATATATAAAAATACCAGTAATACTTTTATAAAAGTGTTTTTCTTGTATATGTTAGTGCAAGCTAAAAACACATTTTTGTAAGACATGAAAGTATTATAATTTTTTGTCTAGTTTCCAAAGCCAGTTCATATTTTATGAAGGAAATGTGAAATGCTGATCACTGACAATTGTCAATAAGGAAGCAGAAGTAGCTTCCTCTTATCACATTTACTGTGCACTAGGTCCTGGGTGAGGTATTTTACATGCATCCTCTCATTTTATTCTCCTCACAAGCCATAAAATAAGTGTTATAGTAGAGACACTGGAGGTTTAGAAATGTTAGTCACTTGCCCACATTTGCCCAAACAGGAACGTGTAGGAAATTGTTTTTGTTTTGCAGATTTGTTTTGAACCCAGATCCATATGATGCAAAGCCACTGCTCTTTCCATTACAAAGCAATCATGTCATTATAGCAACAATTACGAAAAAGCACACAGATGATGAAACTGAATAAAAGTACAGTTTAATATATCTTAAGTGTTACTTGATTATTAGACAAAAAAATCTTTATTGGAGGTAAATGAGTAGAAACAATTCAATATAGTGAAATAGCTCTGAGCTTACCATCAGAATACTAACCTAATATAATGTCTAGCCTAACTAGCCACATGAGCTTGTATAAAACACATAACCTCTATGACCATAATATGTTGATATGTAAACAGGATAATTCTGTATCCTAATTTGTTGCTCTGAAACCCTGCCATGAGTACATATTCAATCCCACCACCATGGATAGGTATCCCAAAAGGCTTAACGTTGCTACCCAATGTATACAAAATTCCAGTTCACCAAAAAGCAAGCAAATGTAAAAGTAAAAATAATGAAACATTTAATTTCTCCGCCATTTTCTACAGTTAAGAGTATATGATTTATATATGTATCATTTTCTATTTCTTTCAAATGGTTTAAAGATTCTAGCTTTGACTACTCCCCCAAGATACTGTTTATTTCAACAACCAGGAATAAAAGACTGCCAGTGTCTGCCCCCTTGCCACACACCTCTCCAGCCTCATTTTTCACGTCTTTCCATAAGTCTTCTCTCCATGCCATACCCCAATGGTATGGTTTCTTATTGCTTAGATGTATATTTTAATCTTCTCTTACCTCTTCCTGTGGAAGCTCAGGCATCACCTCCTCTGAAAAGCTCCTAGACTGAATGAAACTCTTCCTTCTGTGCCTTCAGAGCACCTCCTATATATTCCTAGTTGCAGCATTAGATTTTCCTGTGTATCTGTCTAAGCTATAAGCTCTTAAACTTAGCTCCGAGTGTGACATAGAGAGTTAATAAACATTAGAAATCCTCAATTAAATATCAAATACACAAAACTCTGTTATTCTTTCTAGGTTTTTTATAGGCAAGAGGGCCACAGCAACGATCAAATTATTGAAACCCAGAAACCTCAAGCAGTAGTACCACTCCCTGATGCTGGAGTCTATATTATTGAAGTTCGAGCGTACAGTGAAGGAGGGGATGGAACGGCTAGTTCCCAAATCAGAGTACCATCATATTCAGGTAAGTTTTGACATGGTGGGCTTAATTTGATGACCACCAAAAATGTCAATATGGTATAAACCTCATCAAAATTAATATGATGGTTTGCGTGGTTCAGAGATTTTGAAGGGTCTCTCTTACACTTTAATTTCTGTATCATCCTCTGATTAACACACACCATGCAGTTTGCCCCAAACTGCAGAATTTCCATAAAGCCAGAAAAGAGATTACATTTCCACTTAATGTTATTAGTAGTGAAACTCCCTTGCTTTTCCTGGTCCTAAGCAGTACATTGCCATTTGGGCTTTGAAATACTGCTTTAAAACTGGTATTTCTCTAGTTCGACATGCCTATTTCTCTGTTGTCTTGACTGACTTCACTGGTAGGTAATGGAGAGTGAGGGACTGGAAAGTTCAAAAAGAATGCTTTTAAAGTTAAAATTTGATCATGTTTATTGACTCAGAATAAGTTACAAATTTTAGTGAACATAAGTTTTGTTGTTTCTGTTTTTTAATCCAATTTTGACAAATAACATTGTGTAAGTTTAAAGTGTATAGTGTGTTGATTTGATGCATTTGTATTTTGCAAAATAATTACCACCATGACTCTAGTTAACACCTTCGTCAAATCATATAACTGCCATTTCTTTTTTGTAGTGAGAATATTTAAAATCTACTCTGTTAGCAACTTCCAAGTATATAGTACAGTGTTATTAACCAAAATCACCATGCTATACATTAGATTCACAGAAATTATTCAAAAAGTATAGTTGTTAGCAATATTAATAATTTCTAGCTTTTACTAAGCCTCTATTATATGTCAGTATGGTGATAATTACATTACAAACATTATCTTATTTAATCTTAGTAACAATCAAATGAGGTAGAAGGCATTACATACTCACATTTTACAGTAAATTTTAAGTATCTTGCCTAAATCACACTCTGACTAAGTGGAAGAAGCAGGATTTGAACCCAGGAATGCTTGTCTCCAAGGCCACATGTCTTCACCACTACCATTATTACACCAGCAATGGAAAACTGGTTAAAAGAAGGGAAAATGATGCAAATTGGAATTAATGTAACCATTCCTTGGAGGTAGTCAAAATAAGAAGCAACAGATTTAATTAAATATGTAAATGTCTATCTAAGAAAGTTTTCATCAATTTTCATTAAAGCCTTGTAAAAAATGTTTCATAAACATTTCCATAACGAGTAGTTATAAGTACTGTTTGTTGAGCAATCATTCCCTAGTGTATTTGTCAACCTAAAGAGAAGGATCAAGTGATTTCCTATAGGTCTCTGCATGTGTCTCTATTACATTCAAAATACTTCTTTACTTGGATTAAGACCAAAAGTACTAGATAGAAATTTTTTGATGCCACAAAGATAGAACATAAATATAGGAAAGAAAATAATAAGATACACTGAAACTTTGAAGAAAAGTTATTGACATAATCCTTGATAAGTAAATTCTTGCATAAAAATACAAATGAGATAAAGGACATTATTGAGATAATTAATAAAATTTGAATAATATCTATAGATTAAATAATAGATTAAATAATATTATGACCACATTAATTTTCTATTTTAAAAAATTATACTGTACCTTATAAGAAAATATTTTTAGAAACTATGCACCAAAGTATTTAGGGGTAAAGGTACATTATACCTGCAATTTACTCTCAACTGGTTCAGGAAAAAAAGTATGTATTTATGGAGAGAATAATAAAGCAAAATAATAAAATGTAAACACTTAAAGAGTCAGACTAAATTGTTTGTTCTATTCTTATAACTTTTTGGTATATCTAAAAATTATTTCAAAAGGGAATATTAAAAGTAAACCAACATAAGATTCAGGAGATCTGACTTTTCAGAAATTCAGATAAAAAGACAAGAATTTAAATGTGTTGTGGCCACATGAAAAGTTAATGTACTTTATAATTCATTTATAAAAGCATAGTTTTGAGAGCAAGAAAGGTAGTAATGTAGGGACATTGATTAGTTCCCAATTGATCTGGTTAAATGTGAATGTTTTATCTTGAAGAGCACTTTCAAAGACTAAAGATTTTTTTGAAAAGTGAAATAGATAACAACTCTCTTTGCTTCATAATCTCAAATTCATAATAACAACAATACAAAGAGCCCTTATACTTACGTTCTTGGTATTACACTAGGTATTTTTCATATATTATTTTATGCTTACAGCAATCTCATGAGTTACTAGCTTATTATTCTCTGACCCTCCAAAGTTCCTCCCATACACAATCAAATTCTAAAGTATCATCTGAATTATGCCAACCCCAATTTGGAAGTTTTACAAAGACCTTGATTTACAAAATTACAAAATTTACAAAGACCTTGATTCTCCTATTTATATTTTAATTAACTCAAAACTTCTATTTCCTGAAAAACCAAAAGGGTCAACTTTTATGTTTTAGTTAAAATACTTTGTTCAGTGCAACCATTCCCTGGGTTTCCAAAAAGTAAAAACATATTATTATGTATCTTAGACCATAAAACATGAGAGTAGTCATTGGGTTCAGCCTTAATTTTCAAAAACTAAAAGCCTAAGAAGCTGAATGACTTGCTCAAGTGAAATATCTACTTTTACAGCTGGGACTAGAACTTAGTTCAGTGTTATTGTTGCTTTTTGTTTTGTTTATTTTGTGATATCAATCTAAAATAATGTTTTTGTTTTGTGGATTTTATGTGGAATTTGAGATATAGACTCTATTTAGCATTCCACAAGTAGGATGATTTTACAAAATGCCGTTAGTTGATTTAACAAGGACACAGCCACTCCCAAATAAATAGAATGTGTTCACAGTTTTTATTGAGTACTCATGTACCAGTCTAGCAAGGTTTTGTCACCATGCCTTTCTGCACAAGTCACAAAATATGTAACATTCTCCCAGTATGTTGATTCATAGGTTTTAGTAGTGCCTTATCTATGAAAATGTTCAAAGCAAAGATTTATTGTTTTTACATATGTGTGGCCTACCAAACAAATTATTCTTCAGTTCTTAAACAAACATTTGACTCTGTTTCTATCATTAAAATCACACCTAGCATCCTTTAATACTTAATCTAGCCAGAAAGTATACCTTGGCAGAAGAATAATTCCAAAATTGCATGCTAGATTTTATTACTAATCTATTATTAAGGTTTTAACCAAGGCAACACTTTAACCAGTGTTTTAAGAGAGACAATATAAAAGGGTGTCTGATTCCACTAATCCCTAGCTCAGTGACTTTAAGCTAGTTTTACAGTCTTTCTAAGCCCAATTCCCTCATCTGCAACAGGGGGATAAATAATAGTACTTATTGCATAGCAATGTGGTGAGGATCAAAAGAGTTACTAAGTATAAAGGGCTCACTTAGCACACTGCATGCCATGGGAGCATTAAGCATTCATTAATACAAATGAGGATGAAGACGCTTCAGAAGGCTTCTGGCTTAAAAAACCATCCCTAAAGTTAGATCTAAGGGTAGTACTTAGTTTGTGATTATGTAGAGATATTGAAACCACTTCAAACTAATCGATCCAGATCAGTCAGTTTAATCAAACACCTTATACTTTAACTGCATACAATGTTTTGGTCTCAAGAAGGAAGGACTTCTTTAAGTCAAAGAGATGAAAGCTCTCCTTTGCCAACTTTGGTATGAGAGAGAATCCAGAATTTGAGCCTATTCAACTAAACCTTCAACTCAAAGACCTTTAAATAAATTGAATGACATGATATTATAGCTAAATTGAAAAATTGGCTAAAGTAATTAAACTATAAATTCTTATTGTCATCAACCTTTATAAATTATGTTTGCTCCATGCTCTCAACGAGGCACTATGGAAATCCCTTTATTATTCACACTTGCAGTGTGGGATGTTTTCCATCAGTGAGTCATTGGTGGGACTTACACTGCGTTGCCTGGTCAGATGTGTTTGCTGGATGTGACACAAAACATTTGGGAACCCCAGACAATGTCTTGTTTCATAAATACCAGAAATACTCTCATCAGAAACAGGGCCAACACACACTTACCTTCCACACCTAAAAATAGCTCTTTCCTAGCTCAAGTAAAACCAAAATAATTTGCTCCACTTACTGCTTTCTCCTTTCTTCACAGGTGGAAAAATCACTAGTGCTCAGTCAACACTCCACTCTCTCTCCACATCTTCATCATCAGTAACGTTGCTCTTGGCTTTGATGATTCCCTCAACCTCTTGGTGAAAACTGCAGACTTAATTTGCTTTTCTTTGCTTTACCTTGATAATAGCAGTGAGTAGTGTAGTGTAAGTGGAGATCCAGGACTCTGAGATCAGCTTTAATAACTTGGGATGACACGTGGTGCACTTATAGGAGGTTGGGGGGAATGTTACTCTTTCAGCAGGTTTTTCTTTGGTCTTTGTCAATGGAGAGGACAGTTCTTGGTCCAATAAAAATATGCAGATTGTTTGTAATGATTATTTTTAAGCAAGTGTAATTTCTGTCAAATGTATTCTTCACTTTTTTATATGTTGGAATTTTATTTTATAACTAATGACCCTAAGTGTGTGCCATCCATTTGTTAAGTGAATGGTTTCTAGCAGATCTGTTTCAAACACAAATGCAAAACTGAGAATAAAATGTTCGGTTGAGACTCCAAATCTATCCTTTTTCATTTCCCCTTTGACCGATGTTTCAATGGACAAAACGGCACGAGATATGAAAAAATGCTTCACTTATGAGGTCCATTGTAGGATAAGTACATAAAAGTATTCTTAAAAAATATTGTATGATTGCATAGTGAAATAGCAAAATTTGTCAATATGCTATTCTATATGCATCCTTAGAGCAGGTTATTAGGGTAGGGAATAAGCCATTTATATTAGTGCAAGATAAATAGAAAGTGAGTCCAAATGAATCTAAATGATGTTGTTTTTCCATCAAGTACTATGTTATCTAGTTGCAAATATAGTAAATGTTTATTTTTAATAATAAAATATAGTTTAAAGTCACAAAAATATGATTATTAGAACTGCAGACACTGGCTTGCTACAAAGGGTGCTAACTTGCAGATGAAATGAATACAGACACAACTTCCCATTTCCCCACCTACTGCCAAAATACAGGTTGAATTAGGTCCCAGGTTTTCTTCTAATTGCAAATAATTTAAAGGACAATGAAAAATTGTACAAATAATTGTGTATATATATATATACAGTCTGCAAATGAAAATGATTCAAGTACAACAAATAAATTTTCATTTTTTAAAACAGTTCCATGTGCACATACCACTTATAAAATCTTACCAACTGTTAAAATAAAAAGAATCGCTAGGATAAACTGATTTTTAATTAAACTGTGGAAACATGGCCTCAGTACAAGGTGAGCTCCATTTGCTATTTTGAAGAGTCAGCCTGGACCTAATTGATCCTAGGTGGTTGTTAGAAAATGGGGTTAAAGGCTTCCACTTGGTGATGTCTCACAGAAGTTCTGCCCGATGTGAGAACTTGCCAGAATTCACATCACACCCAAGAAGATGCCTGAGGGATAGTAATCACAGAGTCATAGCCCAAATAACTGCCTGGGTGTTAACAGGTGATGTTAATATGAGAATAAAAAACAACTTCTCTTATAAAATCTAAAGCTGTTAATTCAACCTCCATCTTTAACAGGAAGCAAAATGAAGCATATTGAGCGCACACTGGTGGCTCTAGAGGTTAATTCCAGTAGAATTCAGAGGAGAGACTGGAGTTTCTGTTCTGAATATCCTGAAAGATTGGTTTCAGAACCACAGCATAACTATTTATGCTGGTTATGCCTTCTCTTTTGGATGAATTATGTCCAAGACATCCCTAACCAAATAAGAAGTGATTTAAGAGACCATGTTAGTTAGCAGATTGTTATAGTAAACTGAAGATCGTGAATCCTGAAGTCAATGAAGGGTGGTGACTAAGTGGCCTTCCTTGAGCACCTTCTCTGTGGTGGGAGAGGCTGGCTTCGCAGATAGAGGTATGCTAACTATTCGGCAGGCAGACTGTGAGCTTTTTCAATGTAGTACAGCTTGTGGGAGCAAAATGTGCATCAGAAAAAAATGCAGCAAGAATATCAAAGAATGGGCAATAATTTTTACTTCATATTTAATTGATTAAACCATTTTCTTCACTTTCCATGGTGTTTTATATACAACTTAGTGGAACTCTTATAAAACAAAGCCCCCACACACATAATGTCAGTACATGGCAAATTCAAATTAACCAGTATTTTCAACTAGCTGATGGATGGTACATATCTGACCAAATATTTGAATATAAAATGTCTGATGTTGTATTCTTACAGGAATCAAAGATACAGGATGTTTCTACTCTACATACACAGAATATGTATTTTGCATCATAAACCTACTTTTAAAAATAGGTTTGAAATGTTTATGTACTTATATATTGCATACTTGTTACTTTGTAGAAAACAAAACAGCATTCCTTAGCAAGGTACATTAGTTTTCAGCTGCAATACTGAGTGAGCTTTTTCTTGAATGGGATCATAATCACACAGTCTTAAATCACTCAAGAGACTGTATTTTTGTATAATGTCAATTGAACTATGAAGACAAAAACACTCTTCACAATTGAAAACTCCATGAAGGTGAAACTTTTACATATTCAAATTAAGGTACTGTGGACCCCATGTCAAACCGTTAAATATATTGTATACAGTCTGTATATATGTACTATATATATAAGGGTATATACCATGTGGAAGGCACAGTCGAATAATAATTCTGTGTACTGTTCTTGTAACATTAGATCTTTTTAATAAATAATTCTCTTTTTATTGACTTTTATCTTCTCTCCTGTCAACTCCATGAATGACTTTATTTATTTCACACACCACATGGTATGCTCATGATTATGGATGTTTTCACACTGAAAATGTCCTTGTCTACAGGTGTCCATGGTGGTTTCAACTTGACAATTGGAAGCTATATCAAACAATAAACTAAGCAAATAAGAATACAAATGGGATATATTCATAAGTAGAGTTATGATTTATTTTTCTCAGTAAGGACACTTTATTACATGATTTTTAAAAAGAGTTTGTTAAGTGTATACTTCGGCTTCTGTTTGAAACAGTATATCTGAATCTATCCTGGGTAGCATTTTCCTAGACAGTCATTCGCTCTTTGGTTCTCCCTTTGCACTGTGTATACATCTCTATTATACCAGCAGTCACATGTCACAGTGATTTGTTTATGAGTGTTTCTCCTCCATTATCTAGTCTGGGAGATCCACCAAAAGAAACTATGTGGTATTTATCTTAGATTTTCTCTCACCAGTGTCCAGCACAACACCTAGCACATATCAAGTTAGTAATTAATTGTATTTAGTTTAAGGTTGGCCTTAAAAATTTCCTTTGGAAAGGACTTCCCAGACCTGAGTCATTATCCCAGTCTCCTGGGAATCCAAATCTCAGTGCTCCAACTCAGCAGGTCAGAGACTAGAAAACCTGTATTTTCAAAATCTTCTGAAATAAAAAATGATGTAACTGATGAAGAGAATTTGGAAATAACTAGTAAAATTTAATATAGACTTATCCTTTGACCTAGCTAGCAATCCTGGGTCTAGGGATCTATTTCTAAGAAGGATTAACAAAAAATGCAATGTTATGTGAATGTACAAGGCATAAAACAGTGAAGATACTCACTTTTGTGTAAGAAGTGGTAAAATTATAGACACATGTAAGTTAATATTCTCTAAAAGAAATAATGGAAGGATAAGCTAAAAGCTAATTAAAACTTGTTTTCTACTGAGGAGGGAGAGAATGGGACATAGAAACAAATGTGAAATCAAGCTCTTTTCACTGTATTTATTTTATAGTTTGACTTTGAGGTGCATAAATGTTTTACATTAATTTAAAAATCAAACAAAAAGGGAAAACAAAGTAACTTACAGAAATAATAAATGGAAATTAAAGAAACTATCAGCCAATGGTTAATAAGCTAAGGTTTTTCTTTATAGAAGAATTATAAATACATAGATAAGTATTTTAAGTCAGTAAGTTGACATTACATCCCTGATGGGGCTTACATACCAGGAACAACACACGCATCTGTCAAATGTGTAAAATCTTAAACTATACTCATTTCTCTTCTTGTAAGTAGCACTAGTAGAATTATTTTTGAACTAGTCAACATGTAAATATCAATGTTAAAAGTATTTAAAAAGTAAATTTTCAGGATAAGAGGTAAGAGATACATATATAAAAATTTTGTTAATATCTGTAATCCTTGATTCAGAAATGTCAGTATAAATTTGTAGTTTAATATTTTTTCTAAATGACCTATGTTTTAACTGCTTTGTTAACTTCAAACATCTAGAACAATGAATAATCTTAAAGGACAAATAATACAAGTAATGCATACATAATGCACAAATATTTTGAATAAATGGTTGATTTAAGGCATTTGGTAGAAGAGGTACAAGATGAGCCTGACTTTATTGTGCCTGTAGAGACTACCATGTAACTGAGATAAAATGAGCTCAATAAGAACAATGGCAGCAATAGATTGAAACACACATAATATCTAAAAATCCATGATTTCACATTAATACTCACACAAATCTTTGATTATCTTTGCTGGATGCGAAATTCATCATTCTGAAAATTGTTATAAAATGCAAAAAAGAAAAGAATTAAATATGCATCCCACCTTCCCTATATGCACTATGTATTAGGATAATCAAATAGTTTATAAAGGATAACTCAACTTTATAAAAGACTCACAGCTAGTTAATGCAAAAGGAATAATAAAATTAAAAATAATACTGTAGGACACTCTTCAGGATGATGATCCAGTTTTTATCATGTCAATAGCATGGGGTTGGGGAAAGGGGGTTGGAGAGGGATACCTCTTTAAATGAAGCTTAAGAAATATAAGAAAAAGCAAACAACTTGTTCGAATTTTGATTCAAATAAATTGTTCATAGAAATAAGGTATGGACTAGATAAAGCATATTTTTTATGTAAAAGTGTAGTTATTTAGTTTCGGGGTGTTTTTTTAGAAAAAGATGTGCAATGAAATTACAGCAAGGGCTTAACTTTAAAACATCACAGAGAAAGAGCAAGGAAGGAAAGAAAGTAAAAAGGAAGAAAGGGGAGAAAAGAAATGACAAGGAAAAAAAGTTAAGGAATATATGTGTACCTAAGAACACAACATCAAACTGCATGAGGCAAAAACTAACAGAACTGTAAGAAGAATGCTATAAGTCCAGCATCATACTTGGAGACTTTAACATCCCTCTATCAGAAATCAACATATCCACCAACCAGAAAATCAGTAAGGGTGTATTTGACTTCAACAACACCATCAATCAACTGAATATTACTGACACTTACAGACCACAACCAGATGCAGAAAAATGTACATTCTTTTGACTCTTATGTGGAACATTTACCTAGCTAGACCACACTCTGGGCCATAAAATACACCTGAACAAACCTGAAAGATTGGAAGTCCTACAGTATTTTTCTCAGACTATAATAAAATTAACTTAAAGGAAAATAGAATGATAAATAGAAAACTAAAAAATACATGGATATTAAATAATGCACTTCTAAATAACTTCCACATGAAAGAAAAATCTCGAGAGAAATTTTTAAATATTTTTAAATAAAGAAAAATGGAAACACACTGGTTAAAAATTGTGGGATACAACAAAAACAATGCTTTAAAATTTATAGCATTGAAAGTACATATTAGAAAAGAAGAAGATCTAAAATCCATATCTAACTTTCTACCTTAGGAAACCAGAAAAAAAACAAGCAAACTAAATTCAAAAGGAGCTGAAGAAAATAAATATTGAAAATTAGAGGGAAAATCTATGATGCTGAAAACAGGAAATCATTACAGAAAGTCAACAAAACCAAAAGCCAGTTCTTTGCAAAGAGCAATAAATAATAAGCCTCTAGTCAAGAAAACTAGGGAAAAAGAGAAAGCACACAATTATTAAGATCAGAAATAAAAGATAGGAGATCATTTTAGGTTCTATAGACCTTTAGAGAATATTAAAGGTAATATGCCCACAAATTTGATAAGCTAGATGAAATGAAAAAGCCATTTTTCAAAACACATACTAGAAGAAATAAAACAATCAGACTAGACCTATGTGTGTTAAAAATATTGAATCAGTACTCAATCTTTCCAAAACAGAAAGCAATAGGCCCAGATGGGTTCACTGCTGAATTCTACCAAGCTTTTAAGGAAGAAATTTTACCAATTATTTATCATCTCTTTCAAAGGACAGAAGTCCAGGGAATACTTCTGAATTCATTCTATGAGGACAGCATTACCCTAATACCAAAACCAGACAAAGATATGACAAGAAAAGAATCCAACAATGTATAAAAAGAGAATCCAAAAATGTATAAAATCCAACAATGTATAAAAAGTAGAATCCAACAGTAGAATGTGTAAAAAAAATTATACCACACAACCAAGTGGGAACTATCCCAAATATGCAAGGCTAGTTAAACACTCAAAGCTCAATTATTGTAATTTATTACATAAACAATAAAAGTCACATAGCTATATCAATAGATACAGAAACAGCATTTCACAAAATTCAACAGCCATTTATTATTAAAAAAAACTATCAGCAAACTAGAATTAAAGAGTAACTTTCTCAATTTAATAAAGAATAACAACAAAAAATCAACAGTGATCATCATACTTACAACTGAGACACTAAAAGCTTTTTCTTAAGATTGAGACTGAGGCTGCTATGTTGCTTCTCACTGTGCTTTTTTACCATTGTATTGGAAGTCCTAGCTAATTCAATAAGACAAGAAAGGAAAGAAAGGTATGCACATTGGAAAGAAAGAAAGGAAATTGTGTTTGTTCACATGGGACAAGATCATCTATGTGGAAAAGTTTAAATTATCAATAAAAAAACAAATAAAGGATTACAGCAAGGTTGCAAGATAAAAGTTTAATGTGCAAAGTAAATTAATATTAAAAACATACCATTTGCATTAGCACATCATAAAATGAAATGTGTATATAATCTATATGAGTAAAACTACAAAACTATGATGAATAATATCAAAAAGCAACTTATAAATGCAGACCTCTTCCATTTTTATGGACAGGCAGACTCAATATTATCAAGATGTCCGTTCATTCCAACTTGATTTATAGATTCAATTCAATCTTAATCAAAATCTCAACAAATTATTTTATACACACTAACAAAAAGAATATAAAGTTTATATGGAGAGGCAAAGGTCAAGAAGAGCCAAACTAATATTGAAGAAAACAGACAAAGTTGGAGGACTGACACTACCTGACCTCAGGAACTACTAAAAAGCTATAATAATTAAACAGTGTGGTACAGAGGTAAGACTAGATGAATAGATCAATGAAACAGAATAGAGAGCCCAGAAATAAGCATATGTAAATATAGTCCTTGACAAAGTAACAAAAACAATATAATAGAACAATAGTGCTATTTTCGAGAAATGCTGCTGGCACAACTAGACATCTGTATCTTTAATTTTCTAAACATAAATTGATTAAATTCTCCAATCAAAATGTACAGAACGCCTGGATGGATAAAACAACAAGACCCAACTATATGTTTCCTTCAAGTGACTCACTTAAATTTTAAAAAAAACATAGGCTCAAACTGAAGGGATTAGAAAAGATATTCCATGCAAGTTGAAAATAAAAGGGAACAGGGTAAGTGTATTATATCAAACAAAATAGACTTTAACTCAAATGCTGTAACAAGAGACAAGGTCTTATATAATAATAAAGAGGTCAATTCATCAAGAGGATATAATAGCCATAAACATATATGTACCCAACATTGGCACACTTAACTACATTAAGCTAGTACTAACAGATCAGAAGAGAGAAATAGACAACAAATATAATAAGAATAGGAAACTTCAATACTCTACTTTCAACAATGACTCCATCACTTTATGATAATATATTATTAATAAGGAAAAACTGGACTTGAACAATACTTGGTCCAAATGGACCCAACTGACATACACAGAATATTCCAACAACAGCAGAATACACATTCCTCTCTAGCACATGTACAATATTATCCAGACTATCACATATTGGGTCAAACAAAAGTCTTAGCCAATTTAAGAAGATTGACATAATATCAAGTACCTTTTCTGACCAAAATGGTGTGAAACTAGAATCAGTAACGGGAGAAAGCTGAAAAAGTCACAAGGTGTGGAAATTAAATAACATACTTTATATAACCAATGTGTCAAAGAAGAAATCCAAAGGGAAATTAAAAAATATCTCGAAACAAACAAAAATGGAATCACCACACATCAAACCTATGTGATGCTGCAAAGCACTTCTAAGTAAGATGTTTGTAGCAAGGAATGCTTACATTAAGAAAAAAGGATTCAAATAAACTACCTAGCATTATACCTCAAAGAACTGAAAAATGAAAACAAACTGAGCTCAAAGTTAGCAGAAGAAAAATAACTAAGAGGAGAGCTGAAATAAATAAAATAGAGACCGGAAAAATAATAGAAAGGATCAATAAAACTAAGAGCTGTTTTTTGTTTTTTTTTTTACAAAACTGACAAAGGCTTGAGTAAACTAAGAAAGAGGAGAGATAATTAAAACAAATGAAATCAGAAATGAATAAGAAGACATCAAAATTGATATAACTGAAATACAAAGGACTATGTACAAGACTATTAGAAATAATTATACACCAAGAAAATTTGTATAACTGAAAATAAATGGATAGACTCTTAGAAATATACAACTTACCAGAGTGAATCATGACAATATAGAAAACCTGAACAGACCAAAGATGAGTAAGGAGACTAAGTCAGTGACAAGAGAACTACCAACAAAGAAATGCCCAGGACCAAATTTACCATTGATAAATTTTACCATACATTTAAATAAGAATTCACATCAATTCTTCTCAAATCTTCTGACAACAGAAAGAAACACTTCCAAATTCCTTTGACAAAGCCAGTATTATCCTGATACCAAAGCCAGAAAAGGATACTAAAGAAAACTACAGGAAAATATCCCTGATGAGTATAGATGCAAAAATTGTCAACAAAATACTAGTCAACCAGATTCAAGAATACATTAAAAGAACCACACACCATGATCAAGTGGGATTTACCCCTGGGATATAAAAATGTTGAATGTAGGCAAAGAAGTAAATGTGATATACCACATTAATAAAGTAAAAGCTAAAGATATATAATCTTCTCAATAGATGCATAAAATACAAAACTTTTGACAATACATAACCTCCTTTCAAGATGAAAACTCTCAACATATTGAGTATAGAAAATATACCTCAACATTTTTTTAAAAGGCCCAATGACAAGCCCACAGCTAAGATCATGCATGCCAGTCAAAAGCTGAAGTGTTTCACCTAAAAAGTGGAACAAGACAAGGTCCCACTCTCATCTCTCTTATTCAACACAGTACTGGAAATCCTAGCCAACAAAATCAGGCAAGGTAATAAAAATTTTAAAAATATATAAATCAAGAATAGTAAAAACAATTTCATTTGGCATGAAAAACAATAAAATAGCAAAAAAATAACCAAAGAGGTGAAAAATTGTACACTGAAAACTAAAAGGCTTTGATAAGAGAAATTAAAGAAGACACACACAAAGAATAAAAATATATTTTATGTTCCTAGATTGAAAGAATTAATATTATTAAAATATAGTATTACCCAACGCCATCTACAGATTCAGTGCAATCTCTATCAAAATTCCAATGGCATTTTCCACTGGAATAGAAAAAGACAATCCTAAAATTCATGCAGAACCACATAAGACCTTAAACAGCTAAAGAAATTTTTTAAATGAACAAAGTCAGGGATATCATATTTCCTGTATGGTAGAGGCATACAAACAAACACATAGATAAATGGAGCAAAATCAAGAGCCTAGAAACAAAGCCTCAAATATATGATCAACTATTTGAAAGGGGATAAAAGACAACTCAGTGGGGAATGGGTAGTTTCTTCAAAAAGTTGTGCCAGGAAAACCAGATCATCACATGCAGAGAAATGAAATTGGACCCCTATCTTACACCACTTACAAAAATTAAATTGAAATTTATCAAAGACTTAAACATAGAGCTGAAACCATAAAATCCCTAGAAAAAGCTTCTGGATGTTGGCTTTTGCAAAAGATAATTATGTTAAGCTGATGGAGGGGTGAACTAACCATATTGAGGTAATCATTTCATGATATATAAGTGTATCAAATCCAGTTTCATTGAACACCTGAAACTGACAGAATGATATATGTCAATTATATCTCGACAAAGCTAGACAAATAATAGTAATAAAGTTAAAATTCTTCATTCTCAGTTGTGGCCTTGTATAAATGAGAAATCTATAATCCATGAAGGTTATCACAGTCTTTCTTTTCCCTTCTCCTAACTTAAGATTTCATTTCCCTTCCCCCACCCATTTTTTACAACCTAAGCTTCTGACTCTACCAGGTTTAAAGAAGTGTGATCAAAAAGGAAAAAATAGGAAAATAATACTTCTAACTTATAACTAAGTTAAGATGACTTCTGCTTTCTGAGCTTAGCAGGTATTAAAGCTGATTCTTCATCTCATTAACACTACCATGGACACATAGTAGTGTCCTCAGAGAACACAATGGGTGTATTTGACTCCAATTTCTGTGTTGTGGGAGATGTACTTTCTTCTGGCTAGTCATTTCCCCTTCAGTCTCGTTATTACTCATGACAATGCTACTGGGCAGAATTTTCTTTTTAATTACTTTATTGTTGTTCAATTACAGTTGTCTACATTTCCACCCATCACCACCCAACCCCAGCCAAACCCATCTCCCTCCCTTGCTTCCCACCCCCACCCCCGTCTTGGTTTTGTAGTGTGTCTTTTATAGTAGTTCATGAAAGCCCTTCCTTCCAGTGCCCCCTCCCCACTCCCTTCTGGCTATTGTTAAATTGTTCTTAATTTCAATGTGTCTGGTTGTATTTTGTTTGCTTTTTCTTTTGTTGATTATGTTTCAGTTAAAGGTGAGATCATATGGTATTTGTCCCTCACTGCCTGGTTTATTTCACTTAGCATAATGCTCTCCAGTTCTATCCATGCTACCTCAAAGGGTAGGAGCTCCTTCTTTCTTTCTGCTGCATAGAATTCCATTGTGTAAATGTACCATAATTTTTTGATCCATTCATTTACTGATGGGTGCCTAGGTTGCTTCCAGCTCTTGGCTATTGTAAATTGTGCTGCTATGAACATTGGGGTGCATAGATTCTTTTGGATTGGTGTTTCATGGCTCTTAGGATATAATCCTAGCAGTGGAATTGCTGGGTCAAAAGACACATCCATTTTTAGTTTTCTGGGGAAATTCCATACTTTTCCCCACAGTGGCTGCACCAGTCTACATTCCTACCAACAATGAACTAAGGTTCCCTTTTTTCCACATCTTCTCCAACACTTGTTTGTTGATTTGTTTATGTTGGCCATTCTGATGGGTGTGAGGTGGTTTCTCACTGTGGTTTTAATTGGCATCTCTCTGATGGCTAGTGATGCTGAGCATCTTTTCATATGACTCTAGGCCCTATGTGTGTCCTCCTTGGAGAAGTGTCTATTCAAGTCTTTTGTCCATTTTTTAATTTTTTTTGTCTTCCTGGGTGGAGTCATGTGAGTTCTTTCTATATTTTGGAGATCAAACCTTTGTCCGAGGTATCATTAGCAGATATGTTTTTCCATATAGTTGGTTCTCTTTTCATTTTGATGCTGTTTTCTTTAGCCATGAAGAAGCTTTTTAATTTGATGAGGTCCCATTTGTTTATTTTTTCCTTTATGTCCCTTGTTGCGGGGGACATATCAGTGAAGATGTTGCTGTGTGCTATGTCTGAGATTTTCCTGCCAATGTTTTCCTCGAGGACTTTTACGGTGTCACAACTTATATTTAAGTCTTCTATCCACCTTGAATTTATCTTTGTGTATGGTGTGAGTTGATGATCAAGTTTCACTTTTTTGCACATAACTGTCCAGCTCTCCCAACACCACTTGTTGAAGAGTCTATTTTTACTTCATTTTATGTTTCTTTCCCCTTTGTCCAATATTAATTGGCCGTAGAGACTTGGGTTTATTTCTGGGCTCTCTTTTCTATTCCATTGGTCTATGTGTCTGTTTTTATGTCTACTGGGCAGGATTTAAAATAGTATTAGGACTGCTCCATCTCCTACATGGCCCATATCTGGTCCACATGAAACACATACATATTCTTTGTCCTGTTGCACTTTGCTTGGATAGAACAAACTTAATGCAATGAACTTGACTCCAGCAGCAGCAACTAGGATGTCCAGCTACAGCTATTTAAATTTCTTGGGTGGGAATAAAATATAAGAAAAGAAAACTCTATTATTTCATTCATTATGTGGACATTTTATATTAAAATCTATAAATAGTCTCATGGAGGTACCCATACCTCATCATTGGAGATGGGACACATGGCCAGGTTCTATTCAGAGCATGCCTCTTCAAAAATCCTCTTTGTGAGTCTTCCTCTTGTCTCAATCAACGTTTTACACTCTTGATGTGGGTAAATATATTTTAGAATGATGTAACTGCATTTGGCTATCAATTTTTAAATACTTAAATGTGTTCTGTCTTCTGACTCCCTTTGTTGTCTATTGCCCTAAAGTCTCAGCCAAACATCCCACTTAACAACCTGTTGTAAAGGGTTTGAGAAAAGGATTAAATAGTTAAAGTTATACTTCCAAGGAATTACTCTAACTGTTCTATAAAGTTTAGGTTGTAGAGGGTGATGGGAAATCTGGAAGCATAGGAAAGGATATGGAAGAAGTAATGGGGGCATAAAGTTGTAAAGAGAAGTTACATGCCAGATATGTATTACACACCAGAACCAGGGATGCTCATGAATTATATGAAAAAATGTGAAGGAAGAAAAAGAAGAATCAAGTATAACTTTTTGACTTTTATCCTCAGCAACTAGGTGAAGAGCATGCCATTTGGTAAAGACTAACCAGGAGATTATTTTAAAGGTAAAGAATTAAAAATTCAATTTTAGACATGCTAAGTTTGAAGTGACTATTAAATATCTAAGATCAGACGAGAGCAAGCACATTCAGGGTGGTATGGCCATAGACTAAAAAATGGGGGGCAGGGGGAGAAATGGGACAACTGTAGTAGCATAATCAATCAAATTTATAAAAATAAAATAAAAAATATCCAAGTAAGAATGTCAAAGGGACTGTTGGGTATAAAAATCTAGTAGTCAAGATATCTAGCCCCAGACATCGGGGCTAGAAATATTTGTTTGTAGATCAACATTTAAGAGATAATTTTAAAACTATAGGACTAATCAAATTACCTTGGGATTAAATGTATCTAGGAGAAAAGAATGAAGAATTTAGGAGCCTGTGGGCATTACAAAATTCAGATGTTAAGAATGTGAAGAGGGACCAGAAAATAAAACTTAGAAATGAACACACATAGACCCCAAGGACTCTGATTGGGAAAGCAAAATGTTGAGGGAGGGTCTTTAGGTGAAATAGTGAAAGGCATAATCTCCCATTTTCAGGTCTTAAACACCTAAGAATTGTAATTTAAGGGAGTCAGCACACAGATTTTTTTGGCTTAAAGTACACTGTTTCATGACTTGCAAGACGACAACTTATTTTCTCAAGGTGTTTTCTCATCTGTGATGCATTAGCTGAGACTATAAAGGATCATTCTAAGATTTTATAAAGCTAGAATAAAATTCCTTACTATGCCAGTTAGCTTATTATCATATCATTGAAAGAAACAACATTATGACCATAATAAAGTTTAAAATGCCCTTATCTATGCATCCCTTGGTACTAGGAGACAAGTCTCACTTTTTTAAAAATTATAATAATAATTAAAAGAAAATGAGGGAAAGATTTACAGATTTTCTGTACTCCCAAAACAGAAATTAAAAAAATGAATGGTCATTTTTTTTACCTGCATTCATCTGTATTCTCTACAAAGAGCATATGATAGACAAAGTTGTTCATTTCCAAAGCTGAGCTACCAGATTCAAGTCTTGACGTACTTCCCAATTAATTCTAATAGTGCTTTCAAAAGATGGACTTTGACATTGCCCATTTAATGAACAAATCCAATCAGCCACCCTATTAGTGAAAATGGAGAAGAGACATCTTTGAGAATGTTAACTAATTGCAGAGAGAACTTGAAAAGTGAGGCACTATAGAAGATGTTTTATATTCAATCTCACAACTGGGCATTTTTTAGTAAATTGATAATAGTTTCTTCTTTGTTTTATAATAAACTTCCAGCTCAAACTCAGGAGAAAGTCCATCACATTGGAACCTCATTACCTCTCATCTAAGTCCATGGGAGGAGATTCATGAGAACATAAATGTCTGTTGTCCAAATTACCTCTGTATAAGGGGAAGATGAGGCATCACCCTCCTGCATGTTATAAGTATTAATTCCTTGTGTGAAATGGCTCTTGGTTCATCTGAGGTGCCTTTGAATACTAATGCTGAGTGAACAGAAGCTGCACAGTCTTCTCTGTTCAAGCCAATAAAGAAACACACTGCATTATAGAATCAGAGGGTCAAACACATATCACTGGAATGGGACATTGGATTATATTTCTTAGTCTTTGAAAAATCTAAAGACTGAGGGGAATCCAAAGATTCCCCTAAATTATCCTACAATCAAAACTAATCATTTGTACATTAGGACTGAGGTACCTGAGTGCTATGTAAATAGAAAATTCTACTGACTAACCCCTTATCATCTCTTATTCTCTAGTACACATTCCTTTTCCAGGGACTTTTTTAGCTCCTGACTCCAAGTCTCTCCCTTATCTGCTTGCACAGATCCACATCACTTTGACAGTACCTATTTACATTTTACTGTAATGGTCCACTTACAATTCTATGGCTCACAATCTGCAAACTTAATCACTACGGTATTCACAGAGTACCACTTAGTCCTACAACATAATGGGTCTCTGTAATTATCTCTAGAATGAATGGTTATGTGAGCATAGCCACATAGTGACGTGTGCAGGGATTAGTTAGTCCCTGGCCCCTGGTGAAGCCTTCAACTTATTTTCCTGGAGACCCTACCAAAGAAGCATATAAACTTGTGCTGTTCCTGCTATAGTGGATGATGTTGGTGTCCTTTCCAGCAGTCATTTACTATTTGGTGTAAACACACACACATACCACTCAACCCCAACCCCAGCTTTGTGAGTGTTGCCTGAGAACACTCACAGCTGATATCTTCACCTGGAGAGATACACCTACCCATCAATGCAGACCTGACTCATTGCCAGAAACAAAGGGAAAGCAAGAGAATACAGACAGGGTGGGTGTAGGGAAAGTGGAGGCAGTCCAGCTTCCTCACCCAGGTGTCTGGGTAGCTAAGGGGAGCAGTGTTCCCACAGCCTTGGAGGGGCCTGATAACTAGTGTTCTCATAGCCTTGAGACTGGGTCTGATCAAATGTTCCCATAACATGAGGTGAGCTCGCATGCATAGAATTATGTTATGTTAAGTAGTGTTCTGGCAGTTTTCCAGCTTTGTTCCCCCCTAGTAAACAGTTAGGGATTCCATGCTGGGGTGATGATGATGAGAGACACACAAGAGAACAGGTACCGTGATGGGTGCCATGCTGGGGTTCAGGGGCCACGACATGAGACACGCAGATAGACACACAGCTTTAAGCATGTATGGCTTGCCCACCCACGAATAAAGGCATGCCAGACATCCCAACAGTTCTGTGAATATTTTTTCATCTGCACAAATAGTGTGAACCTGCCTGGCCTTGAAGGGTAGCAATGCAGCAGGCAAAAGTAGATTTACATGCATGAGCATGCAAAACACGGTTCATTCTTGTGCAATTATTAATTATTGTATTATTTTCCATACAAACAATTACAAATCTACTTTTCCCCAGCCTGAAGGAAAGGCCCAGCCCTCTTAACTCCAGGTGGGACAAATTCTGTGATACCACAGAAGTGCTAGAGCTTTCCTCAAGGGAAGCTAGTCTCCAGCTGAGACTGCAGTTTTGCTCAGTTTTACCCTGCCCTATCCTGTTTTGCTCATCTCCCTCCTCCCCCAGTGAATCACTTGAACAAGGCTCACCATCTCGGGTTCTACTTCAAGGACCCAGCATTGCTGGTACAGGAAGTGGTTCTAAACAGCAAGCTCTACAGCTGGGATTGCGGAGTGGCTCATCCACTGGCTGGATGCCAGTCAAGGTCTATCAATGGTGTGAGGTCTGTGTTTATAGTTCATGGCATGCTCTAAAGGTGCAATTGCTAAGGCCTTCATCTTTTGTGGACTAGAAAGGGACACGGGCAAAGGGAAGCACTAGCTGGTACAATGCCTCAACTTTTAGACATCAGGAAGAAACAGCAACTATAAGGACTATGAAATGTGATGGCTGGTCCTAAGTGACACCAATTCGCTGAAGAGAGAACTGTTATCCTCAGTCAAGTCTATTAATCAACAATTTGGAGCAAGGTGTCAGAGTCAGAGGGAAGCATTTAAAGAGACAACTCATCTCCTGCAGCCAGAGGAGAGACAGAAAAAGTCAGTCACAGGACTTAATTGAAAGAGAAGCAGAGCTTCAGAGAAAGCTGGGTTCTCAGCTCAAGCAGGTGTCCTATGCTGAAGCAAGAACCCTGATAGCCTCCTGAGGCCTGCAATGGAGATGTCTAGATAAATAAAAATTAAGCTACACAACTAAGAGCAAAAGAATAGGGCCATTTTGAGAATTAATGTCAAAATCCCTAGTGAAAGTGAGTTTGGCACCCCTGCTAAGGTATACTGTCCAATACAGTAGATTGAAATTATATATGACTATTAAAAATTAAATTTTAGTTAATTAAAATAAAATGCAATTTAAAAATCAGCTGCTCATTTTGCACTAGCTACATTTCAATTGCTCAACAGCCATGTGGGGCTAATGTGGCTACTGTGACAACACAGACAGAGGACATTTTCTTATCACAGAACATTCCATCAGACAGCACTGCTTCAAACTGCGTAAACTTTGCAAAGTAAAATAATGTTCGTCTCTGAGTGTGATTCTTAAGTATAGTAGCTAAAGGTACTTATGCCTACATCTGGGTATGTGGTCCTTAATTGCATTGCTTTCTTATTCCTCATAGATTGAAATTTAATTGAAACAATTCTTGCAGAACTTTGATCTTGTTGAATGTGACAAGAAGTGTTAGCCTACACAGTTAGCATCATTAATGAGAATATCACTTACAGGATCTCTCTAGTCATTAAAAAACATTTACGTTGTACTGAGTCTGCTAATTTCCAACGGGATTTTCCCTCATTATAATAATGCTGTCCTTCAGCTGTAATCTGAATATAGTGACAATGCAGAGGGCAGTTTAGATCGCTTTTTAATTTATTTTGTAATATGTATTAATCCTTTCCCATTTAGTATTTCCTACCATTAATTTTAAATCCTGGCAGCAATTTCTGATACATAGTTTGCAGTGTGTATGCCATTCGCAAATGATCACAGTCCTTCCATATAAGAGATCTTATCTCTGATTTAATTTTATCAAAAATAAAACCTCTCCTTCCTGTTTCTTTCACATTTATTCATGGCCTCTTGAACACTTGATGCTCATTGCTGTTATTGATTGGAGGATGGACTCATTTCCCAAGTCAGGCTCTGTGGCTGGCAACACTATAAACCATAGAAGTGATTCAAAATCTTGTCTCTTTTGTGTGTGAAGATGATAAGGCTGATTCTGTCTCTATTCTTTTTTCTAATTCAGGCAGGTTATAAGACCTATTCTGTATGATCATTATTTATTAATTATGTGAATTTATATTAAACAGCTAAACTGTACTATTCACTATTCTAAAATCAGAACTTCTTATAAAACTCACTGGATGCTAGATTTTTCATTTGACTACATTCTTTTTTGCACTTTCTAGGAGTTACTTTGTGTACCATAGGCAGGGACACAATACATAGTAGAAGTGATCCTTGACTTCATTCAGTAATACATCACAGACGAAGACTAATCTATAAGATAAACATCATAAACTTATATGGTGCTTATTAGAGTAGAAAATTCAAATACATGGAAGTGTGAAAAATACTCTGCAAGAAATTAGATAAATTAGAAAACTTATATGTTTATTTTCATCATACCTTGTTTTGATGGATAAGGAGTAGCCATGCAAAATTCCTGATGTGCAAAATTTCAAAAACAATCCAAAAATGGAAACCCCTCCTAAACCACAAAATCTAAACAAGTGAGAATTTAACAAATAAATGTGACTTGTTGGGCTAAATAATAATCATATATACAGTATGATTTAATAACTACTGATCAGTCAGACCAGGGTAGGTTTTGCTGCAGTAACAAATAGCTCAATAATTTTAGTGTTTTATAACACACAGTTTTATTTTTGGTCAAGGTGCATATGGATCATGGGTCAGCCACTGCTCTGCTCCACACGATCTTCATCTCAAGATCCAAGCTTACAAAGTAGTCTTTATCTGGTGGCAGAGAGAAGAGAGACATGGAAAACCACACACAAGCTTTTAAAGCTTCTTCCAGCAAGTAACACATGCTGCTTTCACCACTCTTCATTGTCAATACTATTTGGGTTCTTGCTCCTAAGTTTAGTAGGACAGAGGTGTATAAACTGCATCGAGTAGGGGCACAAATGGAAAAGAAAGCAAAATACTTTCTCAGAGCACTACAAGCTACCACAACTGCCATGTAGCCAATTCATTCCAATACGTGCATATGCGCATATGTGCAGAGATATCTTGCTGCCCTGCCCAAATGTTTCCATTTTATTATATTATCTTTAACTGATTTACATTAAAATTTAAATATGTCACTCTTCAGCCTCTGAATCTGAAAAGAAATTGCAGTTTTCCAGATGTTCTGCAATAAGGCTTTCCAGTCTAGTTCACCAGTAATTAAGGTAATGTTCTCACTTGGTTCTAACTCTTATGTCTATTTCCTATTTCTTATGTAGACCAGAAATTGGGGCTAGAAAGGAAAGTGACTGAGGAAAGCCAGGGGCCCAAAATCTACCTGAAAACTTCATTCACAGTGCCTTGTGATCAGAGAATAGCTTTCCTAAAAAAGAAAGGTATCTGCAAGAGGATTTCACACATCTAACCCATTTAGTCCCCCCAAAACTCTATCCAGTAAGTATTATTATTGTCATTTAACAGGTATAAAACTGAAACTCAGATAACCCAAGTCAGTTCCTCAGAGCAGGAACGTGAACCTATGCCTTGTCAGCTACCTATCTGTCCATTCCCTTTAGTGCCAAGTATCAGCATCTGTTAAGACTCAACCTGATGCCATGGTCTCACAGAAACCTGCCTTGTTCTTCATCTTCCAGGCTGAGTTAGCCACCATCCTTCTCACCATTGCATGATTACTTCTTCCACCAAACCATGAGCTTCTTTGGGTCAAGAAAGTTCTTATTTATCTTGTATCCTCAGGACTTAGCACATGCCTGTCATTTGCCTCCCCATTAATATTAGTATTACTAAAATGATAAATAAATGGATGATCTGCACATGTAATTTCAAACTTAGTTTAAAAATTTGCATTACTATGTTAAATGAGATAGTGTACAAATGCAGTTGAGCCTATACGGCCCTAAGAATTGAAAGATAACTAATTGGGAATCAATTGGCCTTCATCCTAATTGTGACCCAATCAGTACCTACTATTGTCATTGGAATCCTTTAATTTTCTCAGAGCTATTAAATAGCTGAGAAAATTAAAGTCCATCCATTCCTTATTAAATAAGGGAAGAGGAATGGATGATTTTCAAAGCCTCATTACCCCTGAAATTCTTTGGTTATAAAGGGCACTATTCTTCCCAGTCACCAAACACAACTTTGAAACATGTTTACCCATGGACCCTTTTGTGTCTCAATTAGTGTCACCACCAACCAGTCAAATCACCTTGTCTAAAACACCTCTTTACCGGGGGTGTGGGGCAAGACGGCTGCCGAGTAGGAGGATCTGTCTTTCACCACCTCCCAGAACCAAACTGAACATAAAAATAAAGAGAGGAACAGCCATTTGAAATAAATAAGTGAAGACTACCTGAAGAGGAGACACTTAACCAAGAATAGGAAGAAACCACCTTGAAACTGGTAGGAAGGGCAGGGTTGCATAAGGGCCCAGCACCATTTTCATGGGATACAGGCCAAAGTTGTGGCCCAGCTGTGAGAGCTACTCTCTAAAAAGAGTTAAGCCTGAACTCCAGAATGGGCTGCCAAACACAGAGCACCAGGGCCAGGATCAACCACGCACGTAGCATCCAGCAGTGAAAGGTTGCGGAGGTTTTGTCCGCTGGAGAAAGATGGAGCCCACGGGAGACAAAGCCACTTTTTTTCTGTTATTTTCCAAGGGGCCAAAGTACAGGTATCTCATTCTCAGCCACTCACCTTGGGCTTGGGTAACGGGAGGGCAGTGCAGTCTGGAGTCACGTGAGGAGAGTTTGGAGTGGGAGGCTTTGGGAAGAGGCAGAGGGGAATGGCTTCTGGGTTCCCAGTGCTGAAACACACCTCCGTACCACAGAAGTTATTTTTCTTGAGAAGAGAAAGCCCCTTCCGGGGGAAAAAAAAAACAATTACCTCACCCTGGGGGAAACCACATGGCCCACCCTCTAGAATCCTTTTCCCCCATCCTTTTTTTCTTACTTTCCCCCAACCTGCATATTAAACCTTGCTGAGGATATAGCAACATAGGCAGACTCAGGTGTGTCAGAAACTGGCTTTATGGCACAGTCAGTCCATACACTTTCTCAGGAACCAGACTGGCATTTCTCCCTGTGGCTGTCATGGGAGAACCACAAAAATGCACGCCTGGTTTCTGGCAGACCCAAACTCTGGGATATGGAGGCCCCACCCACTTTCCTATTAGAGGCTTTGCTCTGCCAAGTTCAGGGGAATATTCTGAAACAGATTCAGCCATGTGGCACAGGGATGGGGGAACACACCCACCATGTTACCAAAGATTTGAAAAGCATCTCCCAAGGGAGATACAGGGGACCCATCCTCTCAATTCCACCAGAAGGCTTCTCAGGAACAGGTAGGTCAGTGGCTAGACTAACAGCAGAACAAGTAGAAGTGGATCCTGCAGTGCCTTTGGACATTAGAACTCACCACTAGGCCCTGTGCTGATAAAAAGCCAGCCTTGCAGAGCAGCAAGGCCCGTCTCAGATGCAACCAAGCCTGGAGGAGAGAGCCACAAACTGTGAACCACTTGCAGCTTCAAATAGGCTGCCTAGGGCTAGGTGTTGACAGCATATGATATTGGCTTACACCAGATTCAGACAATACTAGAGTCCTAGCCAAAGGGAGAACCCAGCAGACAAACACTAAACTCCGCTGAGATGAACTCCACTTTGTTATTTTCCGTTAGTTTTGTTACTTTTTCTTTCACATATATTTTTATTTTCTTCAAGATTTTCCTATTTTTTCTTTCATATCTTATATATTATTCTTCCATTTTCTTACTCCATTTTGCCTTCCCTTCCTTTGCTTATAAAAAAAATTGTTCTTTTGTGGTGATTTTGTCTTACTGTTCTTTACTCTTAATTGTTTCTCTTCCTTCTGTCCTCATAATCATTTTTCTTTCCTTTGGTCTTCTCATATTCTTTTTTCTTATAATATTTTAATTCTAATTCTATGTTTATTATTCTTTGCTCTCTTTTTTTCATTGATTTTGCTGTTGTTGTTGGGTGGCATTTGGGGGCAGCTTGTTTTGGTTTGGCTTTGTGGGTTGTCTTCTTCTGTCCTGTCAGCACTGATATAATAGTGTAAAAAACATGAGGAGAATTAAGCCTCTCCGTCAGGCCATGAGAGGGGAGATCCCACCAACAAATGAGCCAACAACAATGGAGGCTCAAATATAACAGAAGGGCCTACTTAACCCACACAAGGGATATTCCTAGACCACCCAGCTCAGGAGATCAAGACAATTACACCACTGAGTTGCACAAGATTCCTACCACATAAGGCCATCCAATGAAGATAGGAGGCAAAGTAGAACAAACATAGAAACAAACAAAGACTCAGCTAAAATGGGGTGACAAAGAAACAACCTTCAAATGAAAAAATAGGAGAAATTCCCAGAAATAGTGCCAAATTAAACTAAGGCAATTTCTCAGACATTAAACTAACTCAGACATTAAACTAAACAATTTCTCAGGCATAGAGTTCAAAGTAATGGTTATAAGGATGCTTTAAAAAAACTCAGTATGAACTATAAGTAACTGAATGGTGACATCAGCATGAAAAATAACATAGAAAATATGAATAGAAACCAGTTAGAAATGAAGAATGCAATATCTGAAATTAAGAATACACTAGAAGCAATTAAAAGTAGACTAGATAAAGCAGAGGATCAAATCTGTGATTTGGAAGACAGGTAGGAAAAAAACACCCAATCAGAAAAACAAAAAGTAAAAACTACTTTAAAATAACAAGAAAGTTTTAAGGGAAGCTTGGGACAACATGAAATGTAACAGTGTCTGCATCATAGTGATACTGGAAGGAAAAGAAAGTGAGCAAGGGATAGAAAACCTATTTGAAGAAATAACAGAAAACTTTCCTAACCTGGTGAAGCAAAAAGACATACAAGTGCAGAAAGCACAGAAGGCCCCAATGAATGTGAACTCGAAGACACCTACACCAAGACACATCACAATTACAATGGCAAAGTTTGAAAACAAATAGAGACTTTTAAAGTCAGCAAGAGAGAAACAGTCAATTACCTATAAGGGAGCTCCAATAAGACTGTCAACTGATTTCTCAACAGAAACACTCATGCCAGAAAGTATTAGCATGAAGTTTTCAAAATAATGAAGAGCAAGGATCTGTACAACCAAGATTACTCTATCCATCAAGGTTATCATTTAAAATTGAAGTGGAAATAAAGAGCTTCCCAGATTTAAAAAAAGACAAAAGGAGTTTATTAACACCAAACCAGCATTGCAAGAGATGTTAAAGGGACTGCTTTAAGAAGAAGAAATAAAGAAAGGAAGAAAAATCAAGGTATAAAAGAATAAAGTTACAATGAACAAGTACCTATCAATAATAACCTTAAATGTTAATGGGCTAAATGTTGCAATCCATGACATAGGGTAGAGGAATGGATAAGTAAACATGACCCAGATATATGTTATCTACAAAATAACCACCTCAGAACAAAACATTTACATAGGCTGAAAGTAAAGGGATGTGGAAAAATATTCCATGCAAACAAAAACCTGAGGTAGCAAGACATATCTGACAAAATAGACTTCTCAACAAAGGCCATAAAAAGAGGCAAAGAAGGTCACTACATAATACTAAAAAGATCACTCCAACAAGAGGATTCAACCCTCCTAAACATACATATGCCCAATGTAGAGGCACCTAAATATATAAAGAAAATTTTGGTGGGCTTTGAAGAAGAGATCGACAGCAATGCAGTCATTGTAGGGAATTTTAACGCCCCACTGTCACCAAGAGATAGATCTTCCAGACAAAAACTCAACAAAAAAACAGCAACCTTGAATGACACAGTAGATCAAATGGATTTAATTCATGCTTATAGAAAATTCCATCCCAAAGCATTAGAATACATATTCATCTCAAATACACATGGATTATTCTCAAAGATAGACCACATGGAAGGACTCAAAGTGACTCTTAACAAATTCAAGAAAACTGAAATGATATCAAGCATTTTCTCAGATCACAATGGCATGAACCAAGAAAACAACCTCAGGAGAAAGAACCTACAAAATTATTTAAATATATGGGGGCTAAATAGCATGTTATTAAATAACAAATGGGTCATCAGTTAGTTCCAGAAAAAAATCAAATTATACCTGGAAACAATGGAAAATGAACACACCACCCCCAACCTATGGAACACAGTGAAAGTAGTGCTGGGAGGCAACTTCATAGAATTACAGGCCTACCTCAAGAAGATAGAAAAACCTATATGAATGATCTAACTCTATACTTAAAAGAACTAGAAAAAGAGCAAACACAGCCCAAAGGTAGTAGAAGGAAAGAAATAATCAAGAGCAATGCAGAAATAAATGACAATTCAAAAACCATTCAAAAGATCCAGGGGCAGGGTCATTGAAAAGATAAACAAGATTGATGAACCTTTAACCAGACTCACCAAGAAAAAAAGAGAGATGACCCAAATTAATAAAATCTGAAATGAAAGTGGGGCAGTAATGGATGATATCACAGAAATACACATGGAAATACAAAGGATGGTAAGAAAGTACTATGGACAATTATATGTCAAGAAATTGGACAACCTGGATGAAAGGGATAGATTTCTAGAATCATACAATCTTCCAATACTGAATGAGGAAGGGGCAGAGAACCAAAATAGACTAATAACAACTAATGAAATCAAAGCAGTAATCAAAAATATCCCAGCAAACAAAAGCCCTGGACCAGATGGCTTCATAGCTGAATTTTACCAATCATTCAAAGAAGAACTAACACCTGTCCTTCACAAACTACTCCAAAAAATTCAAGAAGGAAGAAGACTTTCAAGCTCTTTTTATGAGGCCAGTATTATACTAATTCCAAAACAGGGCAAAGATACAGCAAAGAAAGAAAACTCTAAGCCAATATCCCTGATGAACATTGAGGCTAAAATATCAACAAAATATTAGCAAACTGGATCCAGCAATACATTAAAAAGACCATACACCATGATCAACTGGGATTTATTCAGGGGATGCAAGCTTGTTAAAATATTCACAAATCAATAAATGGGAAATATCATATAAATAATATAAAACATAAAAATCACATAATCATATTAGCAGATATATAAAAAGCATTTGATAAAATTCAGCACCGATTTATGACAAAAACTCTCAGCAAAGTGGGAATACAGGGATTATACCTCAACATAAAGAGGCCATATACAAAAAACAATAGTCAACATCACACTCAATGGCCAAAAATTAAAAGTATTTCCTTCAGATCAGGAACAAGACAGGGATATCTGTTCTCACCACTCTTAATCAACATAGTACAGGAAGTCCTAGCCACAGTGATCAAGCAAGAAGAAATATAAAGCATCCAAATTGGAAAGGAGGAAGTATCTGTAATTATTCAGAGAGGACATGATATTGTTCATGGAAAATCCTGTAGGCTGTACCAGAAAACTACTAGTGAAATCCTAATAAGTGAGTTCAGCAAAGTAGAGGGATAAAAAGGAGTCAATACTCAGAAATCAATGGCATTTCTATACCCTAGTAATGAACTATCAGAAAGAGAAACTAAGAGGACAATTCCACTTATTATTGCAACAAAAAATGAGGCATCTAGGAATAAATTTAACCACAAAGGTTAAAGACCTGTATTTGAAAAACTATAGAACACTGAAGGAAGAAATTGAGGCAGATACAAGTAAGTGGAGGCATGTAGTGTGTTCATGGATCAGAATTAACATCATTAAAATGACCATAGTACCCAAAATAATCTATAGATTCAATGCAATTCCTATGAAAACACCAATGACAAATTTCAAGATCTAGAACAAATATTCCAAAAGTGTATAGGGAACCAAAAAGACTCCGAATGGCTTCAGCAATCTTGAGAAAAAAGAACAAAGTCAAAGGGATCACAATACCTGATATGAAACTATGCTGCAGGGCCACTGTGATCCAAACAATCTAGTTCTGGCACATAGGTCAATGGAACAGAATAGAGAGTCCAGAAATAAGTCCCCATATTTATGGTTAATTAATATTTGCTAAAGGTGTCAATGAGCATACAATGGGTGAAAGACAGTTTCTTCAATAAATGGTGTTCAGAGAGCTGGACTAGTATTTGCAAAAAAAAAAAAAATGAAGCTAGGTCACCAACTTACCCCATATACCAGAATAAACTTAAAATGGATAAAAGACTTAAATATAAGTCATGTTGCCATAAAAATCCTGGAGGAAAACATAGGCAGTAAAATTTCAGAACCAGCCAGCTGTAAGAGCGGAGGGGAAGGGACTGCTTGAAAGAAGGTGAAGGGATTAGACAAAGAACATAAATGCATGAGCCATGATCATGGACAATAGTGAGCGGACTGACTGTAGGATTGGAGGGCTGGTTGGGGGGAGTCAAGCAAAGGGGAAATATTGGGATAATTATAATAGCATAAACAAAATATTCAAAACACAAGAAATAATAAAAATACATCACTTCACCATGTTGCATCCCTATTATAATATATTGACTCGTCAGGCCATTTAAATTTCTTTCCTTAGCTGTCTTAACTTTATCAATTCAATTCTATCTCTCATTTTTCATGAAAACACAAATATAAAAGTCGTATGAAATAACAAGTGAACAACTTGGCTTGAAGCCTAAAAACTAGTGCAGGAACAGGCAGAAAATAGATATTAAACTTAGCCTAGGAGAGGTATGAAAGTTAGGAAAGAAAATGTCAGTGTGGAGGAAGGTAAAATTTGAGGCAAGACATGATTTAGGTAGGAAATCTTAAGTATGCTTCCTATTGGAATAAGGGAAGCGTCAATCCCATAAACTAATCAACATAAAAAAACATCATTGAGTAGTTATTATATGTCAGATATCTGGATACTGAGGACTCAAGGAGTCAGAAAAGAGGGGCAAAAACCAAACAAGTAATTAAAATAAATTACTTGTTTGTGTTATATACGGACATATATATATATATGTGTGTGTGTGTGTGTGTGTGTGTGTAATATATATATATATATATATGTGTGTGTGTGTGTGTAATATATATGTGTGTGTGTGTGTGTATGCGTTATAATAAGGACACAAAGACCATGGCACCAAGGAGAGGCTGCAATTAACTCTTTCTGAGGAAACCACATAAGTTTTCATGCAATTTGTGACATATGAGCTGGATTTTCAGGAGTTGTTAGGAGCTCTTTAGGAATGATTAGGTTTCCCCCGGAGAAGGAATAGCATAGGAAATAATATAAAGAATAAAATGCCAGATGTCTTAGTGGAAAAATAATAATTTTAAGTTCACTGGAGATTGAGATGAGATGGCCATTAGGAAGATGACCCTGGAAAGGAGGCCAGATGGTGAAAGATTTCCTTTGCAAGTTATCTGCTAGCAATAATAAATTCATTAGGAGGCAGTTTCCCCTGTAGACCCAGGTGATCACAGCCCCTATTCTGCTCCAGGCATCAGAAATTCTTGTTCCATCCCTGGGCAGGCTGTCTCCAAGTGAACGTACCAACTTGGGACTCCACCCCCAGCCTCTCCCCACCCCTTTGCCCTTCCAACTTCCATAACTCCCTCCTCCTCTTCCACTCAAAACTATATTTCAGGTACTCCTCACCCTGGACTGAGTTGCTCAAATGTCCTCAAATACACTTCCAGGCCTTGCACAGTTTCTTACCCATCTCTGTTCTACCAAGCACAGACCACAGTGCTGGTGTGTGCACTTCTAGACATGGGGAAAATGACCGAGGGCTGCTGTTGACCAAGGGTAGGGCTGTGGGTAAAGCTTAGACACCCAAGCGTGGAACAGAGCTGGGGTTTGAAGAGAAGCAGGAAGAAGTTAAGGGAGTCTCAGGTCACAGGCATGGCCTCTACTTGTACTTTTATCCATCTCTGCAAATGTTAAGGTCAGGCTTGTGAGACAGTCTCAACTCTGAGACTCCCATACATGAATTAGCATAGATATTTGCACTAAAATTTAAAACTTGTTATTTTATACTAGTTCTCATGCTGAATTCAATTAATGAGCTCCTGTTCATTTTCAATAAAGTGATCCTTCTATCTTTAAAATTGTATAAGACCCCCTACACCTCCAATACGGTAAGAAGTCTACTCATCTGACCTTGGGTCTTCATGAGGCCCCTCATCATAATGGCGTAAGTGAATGAATGTAAAGTGAGCAAGTATTTTCCTACTCCCTGACAGATTTTAATCTTGACTTCCTCTTAGGACTTAAAGCCTTTGCTCTCCTGTCCTGAACTGACACCTTGCCTCAGCTGCCCCTGCTTTCAATTTAGACATTAGGCTTTGGCGTGCTGCAGAGTCTTCTTATTTGCTCTCCATTCACCCCAGCATCCAACGCCAACTCCACCCCTCTTTTCAGCTTTGTTATTTCCCTATTGTTATTGGCAGCTGGAGATGCCTCACTTCCCTCCGCCTCCCAACAGAGGACAGATCAAACACTGCAAGTACCCAACCTCCAATAATGGAAGTTTAAGTTTTTGCAAAAATCCAACATTCTCAGCCACTTTTCCATGGTGAACTACATTCTCTACACCCAGTTTCCAAAGAGTAAAGAAGGTATTAATCTTCTCCCAAATTTTTGGAGGACTAGGTCACATATCTGCAAGGCAAGAGCAGGGCATCCCTTAATTAAAAGGCAGCACCTGTACAACCTACAGGAACTTGGGAGAAAAGAAGACTCGCTGGGAGGCCACAGATGGGCTCTGCAAGGGCTTGATTTGCTTTAATAACCTCTTGTGTAGCCGTCTCAACTGGTGTCGAAAAGACAGTTGCTGGAAATGTAGTTTATGATTCAACTAAAAGTATTCACTGAAGCATATGTTTCTTCGTTGTTAATAGTTATTTCTGAAAAAGATAGATGTGTGTATTCATTCTTAAAATACTAACATTCGATTGTGGTTGTAATTCTTGACTGCACAATCTATTCGATGGAAAAACAAGACAGATAGCAACAACGTCTGTGATTTTTATGGCTCCTGTTTATTCACCGAGGCTCCTAATTTCTTTTTGCCTACATAGTTACTGAAGGGAATTAAGGCTTCTGCTCAATCTGGCATGCAAGGATAACTTCTTCAAATAGATTTTGCTTTGTGATACTGAAAATGCATCACTGGTGTAACTTTTTAATCAAAACTTATTTCCAAAGTCATTTTAAGGCACAAATTAAACCAGTCTAGATAATGGGCCAATTTTAACACTAGATTGTCTTCCAGAGACCCAGTGAAATCAAATGGAAGGCTGAATCTTAGCCCTGAAAACATCATTGGTTAAATGAGGCAGACGCAGGCAATGCAGAGGTGAACTTAGCATCTCATGGCAGGGTGAGTTAGGGAATTCTGTCTTTGGAGCTTCCAACCCAATTTTTAAAAATCAATGTGGAGTAAATTCCATGTCAGAGACTTGGGAACCTGGCTGATGGTACTCATTAAAAGTACTTCCTAAGGAGAACAGTCTGAGAGTTTGGTTTAGTTCTTTAAATAAAGTACATGAACCTTTAAACAGAAAGGCAAAATTGACTTTTAGCTTTGGGACTTTTTTTAAAGGTTTTATTTATTTATATCCAGGACAAGGGAGGGAAAAAGAGGAGAGAAACAGCGATGTATGGTTGCCTCTTGAGTTCCCCCAACTGGGGAACTGTCCTGCAACCCAGGCATGTTCCCTAGACTGGTGAGTCGAACTGGAGATCCTTTGGTTTACAGGCCTGCACTCAATTCACTGAGCCACACCAGCCAGGGCAACTTTTAGCTTTTGAAATCAGCTTCATTGAGACCCATCATTCTGATTTTTACTTGCTGATGAGGTATCAGGTTTTCGAAGCTCAATTCCAGGCACATTTCCAGCTTTCCATTCTCTGTATTAAAGAGAAACAATCTTCCTAAGCTTCAGGCCCACAGTGACAATGCTCTGGCTCTGCCACAAAGCTGAACTGCTGAGCAGAATATTAAACGCTAAGGGCTAAACCCACCATAAGGTGATGACTCCTAGTCTATTCTGAATTCAATTAGGCCAGTTTCATTTTCATCATTAAATTATTTTGATGGGAGTCTTACAGCCGCTAAGGGAAGAGCCAGCCTTCAATATAATTCACAGAGGATATGTCCTTGTTTAGTAAGTCAAGGATTAAGGGCAGTTGGAAGGAACTTCTGGCGTAGCACCTCATCTTTCGCTTGCCAACCCCACCACCACATCTTAGGCAAATAGATTTCATTATTCCTAAATCATGCTTGACAAATTGATATCAAATCTCTCTTAGAGCATGTCACATGACAATTTACTGTTGCAAGGGTATTAAGTAAGCTTGCATGAAATGGAGACGAAGGAATTCCCCATGGTCATTGTTGTAATAGATGACTGACTTGCAAGAAGCTGAAGCGTATTAATATCTAGCCCAGTTGAGCTTTTTAAGAACCTTCAGAATTTCCCAGTATGCTAGACCCCTCACCTTATCCAAGAATTCATGCCCTTTATAAATGTATCATGTGTTCACAGCATACATGTGAATATGGCTTTTTCCATAACTTGTCACAAAGTAAACAGAGACCCCACTGATATAAACAATGTCAAGAAAAATGTGTAGAAAAGTTTGTGACATATCAAAGAAAATCATATTCTCAAGTCCTCTATGGAGACAGGTAAAGTATACAAATAACCAAGGCTCATATATACCCACAGCTTGGCTACACATTATGAGTACATAGGAATATATACACCCACCCTCATTTAAAAAATGGCTAACATTTATTACATCCCAGCAATCTTAGTAAGAGTTTTTTTAATATAATACCTCTTGCAATCCTCTCATCAATTATATATTTATTCATTTTACTTCACAAATAAAGAGGTTAAATGATTTATTCCAAGTCACATGACTAGAAAGTGATAAAACTAGTATTGATTAGCTTCATCTTCTGATTTCAGATCAAGTACTCTTTCTCCTGTGTCTTAGGAATTAGGTTAGGATATACACATAATTAAAATTGGTCATTTATGGGTCACCAATTTCGTAAGGATTTAGAAAAGTGGTCTTGATAATAAAGCCTGTGATAATTGAAAATGCAGTCTCTCTGATGATGTAGGTTTTTGGAGTTTAGTGTTATATTCGAACATGGTTTATCCCGCTGCAATCCTGCAGATGTAGATAGTTCAAAGCACTTAACCAAATACGTGCAGGCCTGGGATCGTCTCTACTAATTTGATTTTACTTTTTCATTATTTTACATGAATTCCAAATGCCCACATTTAGATCATTAGCAGCAAAAATCAGAGAGTATAGTGAGACCAATTATTCAAATGTCTTCGTTACTCAAATGCTGGACAAATATTATGTATTTGAGTAAGTAAATAAAATCCACGAGTAAATGGCTTTCTTCTATATAGCAGTCACACTGCAAGGATCACGTCATAGCCACCAGTGCCTTCTACGCTATACCTGGGAGAAGACTACTATTTGAATTGCAGCTACCATTATGATGCTCATACTTATTTCTGCAAAATAGGTAAGTCTAACTCTGTGAGTATATACCCCATCCTCTACAAGATCAAAAAGCCTACCTGCCTATAAGACATGCAGCTTGTACCTTCAAAGGATAATATTAGAGTTAATAGTTAATGCTAAACCAAGAAAGCAGGAGCCACATTGAAATCTTCAAGCTTGTCAGAGGGATTAGGCTTATTTTGGGTGTGTGTCCAGAGTTTGGTTACCAGGAAGGTAGGTAAATATACGTCAATGTTTGAGGTGACAAATATTAAGAGACAAAATTCCTGGGACTACTTGAAGTCAAAAGTGGAAGCATACAACCCAGTGATAAAATCATGAGATTAATGTTAAAGGGAATAAAGTGATCAAATCATGAGATTAATGTTTAAGGAAAAGAAGAACAAAACTATGAACAGTAAAAATGGCAAGAAAAAAATAAATCTTTTTAAAATATATTTTACTTATTTTTACAATTTTTTAATATTTTAAAATATTTTTACAATATTGTATAAGATTCTGTAGATTTTATTTACAGAAAGGAGAGAGAAAGAAAGGGAGAGAAATATCCTTGTGCAAAAGATACACCCACCAGTTGCTTTTTGCATGCCCTCAGCTAGGGACCTGGCCTGAAATATAGCGATGTGCCCTGACTGGGAATTGAACCTACTACCTTTCAGTTTGCAGGTTGGCATTTAGTCCACTGAACCACACCAGCCAGGACAAAAAATACAGATCTATCAACAACTGAATCTGAAATACAAACATCAGACACAAGAACAGAGACCAAATCATGGATATGGAGAACATTTTGATGGTTTCCAGATGGGAGGGGGATGTGGGGAAATGGGCAAAGAGGTGAGGGGATTAAGAAGTACAAATAGGTAGTGACAGAATAGCCATGGGGATGTAAAGTTCTACAGGAAATGGCATAGCCAAAGAACTTATATGCATAACCCATGGACATGAACAATAATGGGGAAATTGCCTGAGGGAGTGGGGGTGCTGGGTGGAAGGGGAGAAAAGGGGGAAAATCAGGACAACTGTAGCAACAATCAATAAAACATAATTTGAAAAGATTAAAAGGGGAAGGATTCACAGAAACAAGTATAAGGGACACATGGGCAAAAACTAAGGGGGTAGAAATGGGAGGGAGGTGGGGGGCACTGGGGAGTGTCTTTTACTTCTGGGATGGAAGTAAAAGACAGAAAACTACTTGAGCAATAATTAAATTAAAAATGCATTTAAAAAGTTTAAAAAGGGAATAAAAAACAAAAACAAAAAGGAGTAGATTTGGGTAATTTCTTCAAGCAGGAGGGTGTGTAGTAGGACAAGGCCAACTGGGTGCAAGGACATACTAACTAAAAGACTATATTGTAGAGACACTGTTGATGTAAAGAATAGACAAATGAAAGAAGAATAATCAGGATTTGGTGAATGAATGAAAATGAACAGTGAATTGAGCGCGGGCCTGCGAACCAGATAATCGCGGTTCGATTCCCAGTCAGGGCACATGCTTGGGTTGCAGGCCAGTTTCCAGCAGGAGCCAGTTCCCTGCAGGGGATGCACGAGAAGCAACCATACATTGATGTTTCTCTTCCTCTCTCCTTCCCTTCCTCTCTAAAGATAAATACAATAAAAATGTTTTTAAAAAATGAACAGTGAAAGGCAAATGAAGACTCAAGGATGATTCCAAAGAAACTACCAGGAAATTCAAATCTTAGTGATGTGGAGAATGGGCAAACATGGAAAACTCTGGAAGAAATGCAACTCTAGGGGAAAGATGATAAGCCCTATATGTGTGTGATTGCATTGAGAGTGAGAGGACCCTTCTAAAAGCATATGGAGGAGGAGATCAGAAGGCCCAGCATTATCCCTTGAAGGATGGGGGTATTTTAATGTCAAATAAGGCAAGGGAGGGGAACCATCAAAGAATATCTCAATTGTCAAATAAGTACTTTCAGGCCAATAAACTTTCAAGGTGTCCAGATGACGGCCATTCGTATTTGTGCTTTAAGAGAAACTGGTGCATCTCCTTCAACCTTAATCACCCTAATCCTCCACATTGCCTCTGACTGAGTATATATTTGTTTTATTCTCCATTATATCCCTGACACAGAGAATATCACTTGGCACATAACAGAAGCTCAATGGATATTTGTTAAGTGAAAAAAAGGGCAGAATGAGGGGCGGAGGAAAAAGGAAGGAGTGGAGGGGTGACAAAGAGGAAGGGAAAAATTTTACAAAATATTACTGATTTGCAGCAGACCATGAGATAGAAAAAGTAAGAATTGCTTCTTTAAAGTTTTGCTTTAAAGGTCTCTTTATAGGATAAAATTATTTCTGGCAACAATCATACAAAAGGTAAAGTAACACTGAATGACTCAGAAACAGAAACTCATTTGTTTTCCATACTTTCCCCCCAGACACACATTACCCTCAGAAGTATGCTGTTGAAAAATGACAAAGGTGAGAAATAATGGCCAGGCACTTAAACCTGTGAGAAGCACCACACTTCCCTTCCTCTTTCCTCATACAGTATAAGCACATACACACAAGTACTGATTCTGAAAGCATTTCATCCCTCAGCTATTTCATAGTACAATGGGGACAACTTAAGGGGACTTAAGGTGAAAAATAAATTTTATACTATCTCAAAAACTTCAAGTCAGCTCATTCATGGCTATATCTATAGGTAGTATAGATGGTGATACATCTATAGCTAGTAAATATTCTTTTAATAAATCTGTTTAATAATCTGGAGAGGAAATTGTCTCACAATAATCTTTCCCTTGTTCGTTGGATTTTACAATTGCTTCTTTAGCCGCTAGTCATTAAAGTAAATACAGAATCTATTTCATCTCCTACTATAAAGAAAGTTATGAAATATGAGGACAAAGCCTTATAGAAAACAGAAGTTACCCCTTTCATCTAAAAACTCTGAAGACTTACGAGTTCCAAATTCCTTTTTTTTTAATGAAATGTTTAAAACTCAGTTTTAGCGAATGGCCCTTTGTTAAATATAACTAGTGGCCTAAATGTTTCAAACATTAAAATTTGATGCTGTAACATCTTTCTTTACCATAATTTAGCAACCAAGCAATCTCAGTATTACAGGAAATGTTGTTCACGCTCAGCCTTCGTGTTCAAGAAGCACAGAGAAACAAACAAATTAGAATCTCAGTGATCGAGTTCTACCTAGGAGAATAACAAAGGGAATTTTGAGAATTAAAACAGAGGTCCTGAGATGAAAACTGCAACAGACATAGGAAACAACACGCCCAGACCAGGGAATTGAGGGTGTGTTTCAGAGGGAAAAAAATAAATGGAAAGAGATCAAAGATTGGAAGTGATTGAGATTGACTTTGTGAAAACTCATACCAAGGAGCTCTTGAAAGGTATGAGAAAAATTAGTTATGGATACAAGGACAACTATGCAAATGAATAAGCAAGGGTATTAGTATCACCTTCAGGGAAAGTAAGCATATCCACTGGACAATATAATAGTCAACAGTGAGTAGCATGTGTATAAGCACACTAAAAGACTTGATGCCTGATTATTAATTAGCAAATAATTAAAACAAAACTATATTCGAAAATAAATTTTTATCTTCCGAATCAAAAAAATCAATAGATAATGTAAAAAACTGATAAATCAACAATGGATACCTCCCACCCCCTTGCCCCAGGCATCAAATACCAATGGTAGTATAAGACAAAGATTCCTTACATGGAGAAAATGAAAAGACAGATGCATGATGGAAAATTAGATGTGAGTAAAGTGACAGTGACAGAAATATGCAAGTCATTGGAGGGAATTGTGAGAAATAAGGCATTCATTCTACGGGCTGTTTTGCATACTAGCATAAGGAGTTGGAATATTATCTTTTAGACCCTAGAGAGCCACTGAAGGCTTGAGTAGAAGAGTAACAGGATGAAAACAGTGTATTTCAGAATCTCAGCCTGACTTCAATATGTTAAGTGGCTTGAAAAAAAGAGAAACTAAAAGTTGATAAATCGGTTTGAAGCTAGGGAAATAAATAATCCAAGTCATTGATTGACACTATAGGCCTTACCTATGGTTAACTTTCCATACAGTTATAGAAAATTTCAATTTGAAACAGCACAACTTTATAAAAAAGTATAAACTAGCCACTACTTGAGAATTTCTTAGCAAAGTATTCAACATCCTGCAACAGAGGGACAGTTAATAAGTGCTATGCTATTAGCCAAACTGTTCAGCTTGCTCACCCCCCTGGTCATTAAGTACTGTCACCCTGATCATAAAGAATTATAGTATGTTTAGTAAGTATCACACATTAAATAAAAAGGATTAAAATAATCATTGTTTTTCTTATTATATCCAATCGTTTGTAGTAGGTCCTATAAATCAGGCAGTGTTCTGTGCTTTATATATATTGGGGGAGTTAATACCTTAATAACATAGGGGAGTAAGTAGTACTCTTATTCCCATGTTATAGGAAGATCAGGCACACAGGAGTTAAATAACTTGCCCAAGGAACACTAGCCAGCAAGTATTGTAGGGGAGCTTTGGGTTCAGACAGCTTATTGCCAAGAGCTTACACTCCTAGCCACTATACTAGGCTGCCTCTAATTTTAAAAAAAAGTAGGTAAAAAACAAAAGTAATTAGATTTCTCTTGACTGCTCATTTTAATCAGTGTTTTCATATAAGAAAAAAACATAAACATGTGGAGACTTGCATCCAACTGAGTTTCATTTGTCCTCATCTATAAAAGGACAAAAATAACCATGTCACTGAGGGATTTTTGTTAACATTGTGGTAGACTATGGGAAATAGTAGCCTATCATTCTTTCCATCTCTATATATCCTTGACTTCCCACTGTGACGCTGGGATTGTTCATGTATTAGGGACTGAATTGTATCCCTCCTCCTACAAAAACGTCATATATTGAAACCCTAATCCCCAGTCCCCAGTGTACCTCAGAGTGTGACTGTATCTGCAGATGGGGTCTTTATAGAGGTAAGTTAAATGAGGCCATTAGAGTGGGCCTTAGCCAACCAGGCTAGTGTCCTTCCAAGAAGAGGAACTTTGGACACATGGGGACACCAGATTTGCAAGTGCACAGAGGGAAGTCCATGTGAGGCCAGAGCAAGAAGGCAGCCAGCCATCTGCAAGCCAGTGATGGAGGCCTAGGGAGAGACACGCCAACCCCTCGACATTGGACTTCTGCCTTTAGTACTGTGAGAAAATTATTTTCTGTTTCTTAAGGCATCCAATCAGGGGTATTTTGTTACAGCAGCCCTAGCAAACCACGACAACACTATGCAACTTACTTTGACCAAGAGGGTGTCAGTACACGTGGCACCAACAGAGCCTAGCAGAGCACTTACACCTTTCCACTTGCTCTCATTCTTGCTCTCTATCATGACCTCAATAAAATGCTCAGTACCTCCTAAATCAATGAAAACCAAAGAAACACATCTCTGTGAGTATAGCTGAATCTGTGCTAGGTCATCCAACAACTGGTCAACTTCCAGACAGATGACCAAGATCAGTCCACACCACCCCCAGCTGAGTCCAGTCAAAAACACCAACTAGTAGACCTGTGGCCTAAATATTTGATTATTGTTTTAAACCATTGTTTGGAGGAGTGTATTATACAGCATCATTATGGCAATAGATACAATATACAGTCTCCTGGAATATAGTAGGGGCTCAGTTAACTTAAATTAATTAAATTGTTTATGTTTTAAGGAGGCTGAAGCAAGCAGAGAAATCCTATGCCAATTTACTACCATCGCGTGTGCAGCAAAGGTCTAGTAATCAGAAGAAAGTGATCAACTAAAACAGGAAATGGAAGGTAATGGTGAGAATATGAGTTTATTCTTTTAAAGAATGTGCATGTCCCTTATAAACTATGTTAAATGTTAACAAGTCTCATTTCCCGCATGTCATTAGTAAAGAAATTCACAATTACTTGTAGTTTCATTAAATAAATCAATCTTCTAATTCTCTCACATTAATTATCATTAGTGCAGATTACTGTTATGGCCACAGTAAATAAAACTATTAACTGCCAGCCATGGCTCTCTCAAAGCAAGATTTGGTTTCATTATGTTAAAAGGAAGGCAAAAAGCGTATGAGCTTGGTTAAAGAAAACATTAGATCATTCAAATCGACTCTTTCCCAAAGAGTCTAATGCTTGCAAACTCTCTAGAGCACCCTGAAATTTTTGTTTTCCAGTTGTTTCAATGTGAGTCCAAGGAGGAGATAGAAACCATAACATTATATAAAGACTTTTATCATAAAGAATCATTTAGCAATGACAAAAGAGACACTATAAGATGCAATACTATAGAATGCCTCGGGACTCATAGAAAATATCCAAGGAAGGACAAATGTGGATGAGATGAACCCTTCTCAAGGAGAGGATTCAGACTTCGTTGGAGAAGGAGTGTGGCTGCAGTCCACAAGGCGGCAGGAAAATCTTCTGTGTTGTCAAAACTGGGCCTGGCAAACAGCATCTAGGGAAACAGAAAGTACCCTTGTGGGGCAGAGGAGCTATAGTCAGTGAGCTGCCGTGCCCATGAACAAAGGGGTTCAAGCTGCAACTATGGGCGGGAGACTTGGAGCTCATGTTATTCCTGCTGGGAGAGATGGAAAAGTGATTGCCAGGTGGCATTAGGACCACAGCAAGAGGTATATTTTTCTCCCATAAGTAGTGCCATTGGAAAGTAGTGAGTGTGATAAACTACAGTGCTGTGCAAGAACAGGATGAGGAGGGACGTGCTTTAGATGCTGGTGAAGGAAAGCAGCTGTGAGGAGGTGACACTTGAGCTGAGATAAAAAAGATGTAGCCATTGTAAAGAGTGAAGGAAAAGCTTTTTAAACAAGGGGAACTACAAATACAAAGGCCCAGAGGCAGGACAAGCTAGGTCTATTTAAGGGGCGGGAGTGGGGGGGGGGGCGGGGCACGGGTTGGGAAGGTGGGGAATAGCATCTTTAACTGTGAGAACCATGGCAGGAGATGAGATCACATGAAGAGGATTTAACTTGTGTAGGACTGCGTAGATGTAGCAATAATTTTTAAATTTTATTCTAGGTATAATTGAAAGTCTTTACAAGGACTTATTCCTAAGATACTTGGATGTCCTAGCATTCTGCCATAGTATAATTCCAGTGATTTTTTTTTTAAGGAATCAGTTCCAAGAGAAGTGACTTTTCTAATCACTTATATATTGATTTAGCTTTTATAGTTAGACTAAAAGTGTTTCTCCTGTAATTGTATGTTTTTTGGAATAAAATTCAGAGAGGAAAGTAACTTCTCAACAGAAATTGGAAGCTATTTTTCCATTATTTCAGAATCCCCTTTAGCAAAAAGCATAATTGCCTAAGAAAGAAACACCTTATGATCTACTTCAACTGCTTGCTCTTTCTCTTTTTTCTCTTCTTTTCTCTCTCTCTCCTCTTCTTCTCTCTGTCTCTCTATATATAAATCTGAAAATAATGAGGTATAAAAAGAACTTGAAAAATAACTTTTTCAAAGTACACATTAGAAAACCTTTTTTATGTAAGGCGATTATATTCCAATTCTGGGTAACAGCAAAGCATTAAAATATGTTAAAGTTTCACAAATCTGTTTCTCCAATTAAGAATTAGCCTTGGCTGGTGTAGCTCAGTGGATTGAGCTCGGGCCTGGGAACCACACGATCGCGCTTTGATTCCCAGTCAGGGCACATGCCTGGGTTGCAGGCCAGTTCTCAGCAGGGGACTCACGAGAGGCAACCATACGTTGATATTTCTCTCCCTCTCTCTTTCCCTTCCCCTCTAAAGATAAATAAATAAAATATTTTTTAAAAAAGAATTGTCTGAAGTGCTAGACCCATATTTCTTCTATTGCACATTTCCAAGTATGTATCTATTGGCACTCGACTACCTCAAACTCTACATATTGAAAACTATTATTCCCACCAAACCTAACTTTTCTCTCCCCTTTCTTACCCCATTGGATAACTGTCTAGCCATTTACTCAAGGAACAGAACTGAGTCTTTCAAAACGAACTCGGCATGACTGACAACTCTCAGTACTCCAAAAATATTCAAATTTCTTCTCCTTGGTAACAGTGACACCTGCTATGCTCCTCCATAAACGGGGTTCCCATCCTGGGTTGCCAGTGAACGCTCACCTGCGCCTCTCAGACCACCTCAAATTTTCTCTCACACTGGGTTGCCAGTGAACGCTCACCTGCGCCTCTCAGACCACCTCAAATTTTCTCTCACAGGAAATCACATGGACAGCATGAGTCATCAGCTGCCCAAAACATGCATCCTGATTTCCCCGGTTCCTTTTTTGTCTAGTTTTTGTTGAATGTAATAAGCACCAAAAATATTTTTTCACCTTTTAGAAGTTCACACCTAGTTCTAACAATGTTCATAACTTCTATAAACTTTTTAGGTGTCTAATTTCCATACTAAATGATGAATTCCCTGAGGTTCCTAATTTACATTTAGATCCTACACAGCAAGGAATAATGGGGAAATGTTTTGAAGTAAATGGTTAAGTTGACTAGTTTTCTGTTAAGAATTTCTTGTCCTCTTTTTGCCTTTCTAGAAAAAAATCTCAAGTAGTTAATAAATTTTCAATTGAAATTTGTTTAGAGGGATATTTAGATAGGAAATATAGCTTAGAGAAAGCAGCAAGAGCTGAGGCCAGAGAGATAGGCCGGAGGGGGTGTGCGGGGGGGAAGGGAGCTTGTACACCATCATAAGGAGTTTGGGTGTTAGCTCCAGAAGCAAGTGGAGGTTCTCACTCAAAATTGTTCCATGATATGATTTATATTTTAAAAAGAAAACTCTGCTGTATGGACATTGGATTTTAAAAGCCTCTACCAGTTAAAAGTCTACTGCACCAGTCCAGGCAATAAATGGTAGTGGTACTGGAAGAAGAGGGATATTGACACTGTATATTCTGTTGNTGTTTTGAAGTAAATGGTTAAGTTGACTAGTTTTCTGTTAAGAATTTCTTGTCCTCTTTTTGCCTTTCTAGAAAAAAATCTCAAGTAGTTAATAAATTTTCTATTGAAATTTGTTTAGAGGGATATTTAGATAGGAAATATAGCTTAGAGAAAGCAGCAAGAGCTGAGGCCAGAGAGATAGGCCGGCGGGGGGGGGGGGGGGGGAAGGGAGCTTGTATACCATCATAAGGAGTTTGGGTGTCAGCTCCAGAAGCAAGTGGAGGTTCTCACTCAAAATTGTTGCATGATATGATTTATATTTTAAAAAGAAAACTCTGCTGTACGGACATTGGATTTTAAAAGCCTCTACCAGTTAAAAGTCTACTGCACCAGTCCAGGCAATAAATGGTAGTGGTACTGGAAGAAGAGGGATATTGACACTGTATGTTCTGTTGGTGCAATCGACACGCAGGTGAGGAAAAAGGAAACGTCAAAGATAACTACTAGGTTCCCTTTTGATCACCTAAGTGACGGGTGATAATAAAGAGGGAAAGAGAGGGTGAGGAATAGTTACAGAAAAAAACTTTTAAAACCTGCATTCAGGTACATTAAGTAAAAAATGCTAGTAGAAATCCAGTGTGTCAATGTGTCAAGCCTACAGATCAAGATGAGGTAAAGGCTAAAGAGACACACTTGGGATTTACTAGCATTTGGACAGGATTAAATCCACTGTCAGAGATGGAGTTGCCTAAGGAGAAAGTCAGGTGAAGAGAAATATGGATGGAAGACCCAGAAACAAATTTTGGGTTCTCCCAGTATTTACAGATAGGGTAAAGGCAATGAAAAAAACCTGAGAAGGACAAGACAGTGCAAGAGAGGAAACCAAGAGAAAGCAGTATGATCAGTTTACTGCAAGCAACATTTACAGTCATAACCATGTAAATCTTACCGTTTTTAACATTTACACTCAGCTTCTAGAATATTTTGGCTATGGTTATAAAACAGAATGTACAGTTTATTAATCTTGAAAGTAGATTTATAGCAAGCAGAAAGTGGGAGATGGCCAGGAAAAAAAGAAAAGGGGAAAAGTGTGAGAGTGTTAAAATCTCCATTTACCAAGTGGAAAGAAATGAAACAGTGCCACAATAGGACACAAACTATTTGAAATGTTGATGTAATTAGCAAAACTGTAACTGAAAAATTAATAGCTCTTTTCTTCGACATAGAAGGGGCATGTGTAACAGGAGCTGGCTTCTTTTCATTTTAAATCCGCTATACTGTTTGATTTTTTAATTATGTGCAGGTTTTACTTTGATGTAAGTAAAAATTTTAATTTCAACGGATTCCCAAGCTTTAGTTGCAGATGTGCAGTGGGCAGAGGAGTAAAATTAAATTAAATTTATAAGACTAAGATATTCTGACCCAGAAATTCTACTTCTAGTTACACTCTCTAAAGAAACATTCAAAAATGAGGACAAAGATTCATGTACAAGAATGTTTGCTACAATATTAATTATAATACCAAAATATTGGAAATGGCCTATATACCAAATATTTAGAGATTATTTAAGCAAATCATAGTTTATCCATACAATAGATTAAATAGTCACTGAACCATATTTGAGTTTATTTGGAAACTTATAATATTCATATCACATAATTATTCTAAGTAAAAGTACAGAATTCAAAAACTGTGTGTCATTCCTGCTGGTGTGCCTACACATGCACTGGGTTGGCTCCTAGAAAATATATAGTTCAAGAACCAATATTTCTATGCAAAACTGGAATTTACTATCAACAAGTCCTCTCTAAACAAACTTTTTATACGTGTACTTCCAAAAGAGAAAAATAATTCCAGAAAGGAAGTCTGAGACAGAAGAGCAAAAATGAAGAAAGATTTTAAATTTTTAGTTTTAAATTTCTGGAACTAAAATTCTACAGTGGGAAGTGTACAATTGTGGAGATGAAGTCAAGTTAAAATGTCCTGAGTTCCTTTGGGAAGAAGGCAAAATTATTTAGACATTTTAATATGTGCATAATGCCTGGGCTAACTGATGGAATAACATAGAATTTATTGTTTTTGAAGTAGTTCATAAACAATGCAAGGAAGGAGGGAGAAGTAATTACTTGATTGAAAAAATGGAAGAAAAGAAGAAAAATAGAAAACCAGGGAGAAAAAACAAAACTAAAAAGAAAGTACAAAACAAAATTATAAAAATAAATATAAATATGTTAATAATTATCATGAATATAAATGTACTGGAAACAATAGTTCAAAAACAAAATGGTGAGACTGGGTATGTTCAAATTCTCACTGAAACCCATTTACAAGAACATAGCATGGTGCCATACTCTATCGTACTCTCTGGAATGCTATGAGAATGATTTGAATCTCTAGGTCTTAGCACCAACTAAGACCCTGTGTCCAACAGCTCTCAAAGTTTTTTCCGTTCCCTCAGTGAACAGCTACTGAAGGAGAAGGGTGGATCCATCTGGGAAGGCTGGGGAGAATCACAACTGTACACTTGCCGTGTTACTGCAGGGTTCTTTTTCATGGACCACGGTCACATTTACCCTGTGGTTCTGGGTGTGAGAACTGGCTCGTACCTGGAGGTTGGTCAAGTCATGATTTACCAATGGAAAGGCCTACCTTGGATGTCTCTTCAACCTTTCTTCTTTTTTAAGATTTTATTTATTTATCTTTAGAGTGGAAGGGAAGGAGAGAAGGAGAGAAATATCAATGTATGGTTGCCTCTTGTGAATCCCCTGCTGGGAACTGGCCTGCAACCTAGGCATGTGCCCTGACCGGGAATCGAACCGCGATCATGTGGTTCGCAGGCCCACGCTCAATCCACTGACCTACACTAGCCAGGGCTCTTCATCCTTTCTTGATTTCTTTTGATTATATACATTAAACAGCCTTTACTGACATCGCCTGGGACCTTGTTAGAAATGCCCTGGAGAGCTGCTGAGAAACTTTGGAGTATGTATTTGAGGTGTGTGTGCATATTTTTACTGAGTCAATATGCAATGTGTATTTTCTAATGTGAATCATAGTCAAAAATGGTTAAGAAACACTGATAGACTTTTAAACATGTAAAGCAGGCAACATATACTAAGGTGTTTCTAGCAGTATTGTTTAGAACAGCAAAAATCATGAGAATATTTAAATGACCATGCTCAAGAGACTAAATAAATTGTGATTTATTGAGAAAATGGGGGAGGAGTGTTAAGATGGTGACAGAGTAGCACCGAGGGAACCCAGCTCCCGTGCATCTGGTAGAAAATCTGGGCGGATCTACCGAAGAACAGCATAATCAACCAACAATTCCCCAACATTTATGAATAAGAGACCAGGGAATGTGACAGAGGAACCAGACACCTGCAGGTCGTCGAGGACTCCAGAAGGCAAATGAGGACAAAAGTGGCTGCGTGCCCAAGGCCTCCTAGGCTGTGGGCTGTGCCTGCGGCGCGCCCCAAGGTGGGCAACCTCCAGCGGAGCCTGAGTACGAAAGAGAAGCAGCAGGCAATCTGGGCCGCCACCATCAGTGGGAAACAGAAGCCCCATCTGAATCCAGGGCCCGGGCGCCTGTGGCGGAGGGAACTCCAGAGGCCCGGCACCCGGTGGGCCGGCAACAGACTCCGTGGGAGAGAAGTAATTCCCCCCTCCTCGTCTAGGCAGGCAGGTTAATACCTGGCAGAGACCTGTGGGCTTAAGTTAGTGTAAAAGGTGGCAACTGCGGACTCTGTGGTCACCAGCCCCCCAGCCCACCAGCCCAGGGGATTTAAGAAGGACACCGTCGTTGCGAGTCTTTTGGGATTGGGCTGGGCTGAGAGGCAGGCCTTGTGGAGAAGTCTCTATTGGAAAGTGAACTGAGGTGCTCTGCGACAGCAGCTTGCCTCACCGCCCAACCACCCAGCCGCCATCCAGGGGAGGGGTGGGAACACCTGGGTCCTGCCACGGGACTGAGGGGGATGGAGCCGGATACCGCAGGACACAGGCAGCCTCCCGGGGGTGTGGGTGCCCACAGCCCAATCTGACAGCCTGCTGGAACGCACCAGCATACCTGCCCTCAGAGAGGCTGCAACCAGAAAAACCGGTTTGGACAATTTGAAACCGACATAGGAAGGGTGCTTTTTTTTTTAATGTGTGCGTGTGTGGGGTTTTTTTCCCCTTCCCCCTTTCTTTTCTCTCTCAACTTCTTTTGTAAGTAATCTTGTATCTTTTAAACTGTATTGTTGTTCTATCTTTCAATACTCTGTCCCTCATTTCTTTTTCTTTTTGTCCGGTTTTAGTCCTTCCGTTCTTCCCAAATTTTCTGCTTATTCCTCTTTTCTCCTGACTTTTGTGTGTGTGTTTGTACGTGTGTATGTGTGTTGGATTGTTTCTTTGTGTGTTGCCTAGTTTTCTTTTAAGTGTATTATTATTTTTTGCATTATTCTTATTCCTTTTTTTATTTTAAAAATATTTTTGTATCCCTCCTCTTTCTGTACAGGTTTCTTAGTCCTGGCTGGTTATATTGTACTACCTAACAGGTTCCCACTGCTCTTTCCTCCACAGTGTATTGCTAATTTTCTATACTTCACTTGCTTTCCTTTGCCATACTACCCAAGCTCTATAACCCCCATTTAGACAGATCACATAGAATCTATCACATGAGTGTTGCTCTAATATTTTTGCAAATAAGAGCTGTTCTATAGAACAGTAATACTTCATAACACATCTCTCGGACCTTAGACCACCTTACAGGTCCCTGGATTCTATTACTCTATTTACTCACACACTACACCCAGTTACTAACTCTCACCTTACCTCAAATCTGACCACCCGCAACCACACTGCTTTTTAGATACAACTCACAAGCCCCTCCTTGCCAACAAGAGACTTAACTTATGTCCATCCTTCCCTAAAAGTGGCAAGCTGGGTCAAAGAGCATGGTTAACTCTATACGTAGCCTAAAGATTGTCTATTTCTTCTCTGCCGACTGTGTCGGTAAATAACATAAAATAATCTTCTGCTATCATAAACCATTTAGCCTCCCCCTCCAACTGATCACACATGCACAATAAAGAAAGGACTAGGTGGAAGTGGAGAACACCGATATATCTGCAGGAGACTGCACCACTGAATTTCACAGGTATCCTACCACAGAAGTTCACATCATAAACCCAGGGAACCAGAACAGATCAATTTATGAAGCTGAGGACAAGAAGAGTATCACAAACAATGGGAAGACAAAGAAACAATCCCCAAATGAAAGAAAAGGAGGAAGCCTCAGAAAGAATGTTAGATGAAATAGAGGCAAGTCAACTATCAGATGTGGAATTCAAAGCACTGGTTATCAGGAAATTCAAAGAGCTTACAATGAGCTACCAGAAACTACAGGGGAGCTACAGTGAACTCTCCGCAAATTATACCAACATGAAAAAGGAAGTAGAAATCATCAGTAAAGGCCAAGAGGAAATGCAGAATACAATTTGTGAACTGAAGAACACAGTAGAAGGTATGAAGAATAGAATCAATATGGCGGAAGATCGCATAAATGAGATTGAAGACAGGATAGAAGGAATCTCCCAGACGGACCAAGTAAGGGAAAAGAGAATCAGAAAAAATGAGGAGAATTTAAGAGAAATGCAAGACAACATGAAACATAATAATATCCGAATAATAGGAATACCAGAAGGAGAGGAAGAGGAACAAGGGATAGAAAACCTACTTGAAAGAGTAATAACAGAAAATTTTCCTAACTTGATGAGAGATAAAGTCACACGGATCCAGGAATCACAGAGAGTCCCAAGCAGGTGAAACCCAAAGAGGCCTACTGCAAGACACATCATCATTAAAATGGCAAAACTCCAGGACAAAGAGAGAATCCTAAAGGCAACAAGGTAGAAAAAGGAAGTAACATACAAGGGGGTCCCAATAAGGTTGGCTAATGACTTCTCAACGGAAACATTCCAAGCAAGAAAAGAATGGCAGGAAATATTCCAAGTAATGAGAAACAGAGGCCTACAACCGAGACTGCTTTATCCAGCAAGGCTCTCAATCAAGATAGAAGGCCAAATAAAGAGCTTCCAAGACAAAAGAAGTCTAAAAGAATA